>NC_057804.1:364781544-364790993 GCF_018294505.1 Triticum aestivum
GCGGGGGCCCCGCACGGGCCTCGCGGGCCCGCGGGCGGCGGCGAACTGGGGACCGGGCGGCGGCCACTAGGAGGCCGACACGTGGCGGCGGACGGGGAGGCCGGACATGTCCGTCGGCGGCGGTTGTGTCCGACGGCGGCGGGAGGAGTTGGATCTAGGGTTAGGGGGGAGAAGAACCGTGGATTTCGGAGGGGGTGTATATATAGGCATAGAGGGAGCTAGGAGAGTCCAAATGAGGTGCGGTTTTCGCCCACACGATCGTGATCGAACGCTCTAGGACATGGAGCAGAGTTTGGTGGATTTTGGGCCAAATTTGGGGGGTGTTGGGCTGCAACACACACGAGGCCTTTTCGGTCCCTCGGTTAACCGTTGGAGTATCAAACGAAGTCCAAATGACCCGAAACTTGACAGGCGGTCTACCGGTAGTAAACCAAGGCCGCTTGGCAAGTCTCGGTCCAATCCGGAAATGTTTAATTCCCAAACACGAAAGAAAACTAGAAATGACCACCGGAGGAGAACGAAGCGCCGGAATGCAAAACGGACAACGGGGAAAATGCTCGAATGCATGAGATGAACATGTATGCAAATGCAATGCACGAGATGACATGGTATGAAATGCATGAAAACGAAAACAACACACGGAGACAAAGACCCGAACCCGAGAAATAAATATAACTTAGCGCCGGAGACGGCAAGAGTTGGATACAAATATGGAAAGTATCTCTGGGGCGTTACAACACTCCACCACTACGAAAAGATCTCGTCCCGAGATCTAGGACTGAAAGAACTCCGGGTACTCAGAACGGAGGTGATCCTCGCGTTCCCAGGTAGCTTCACGGTCGGAATGGTGTGACCACTTGACTTTGAGAAATTTGATTGACTTGTTGCGAGTCTTGCGTTCAGTCTCTTCAAGAATAGCAACTGGGTGCTCACGATAGGAGAGATCTTCTTGGAGCTCAATGTCCTCGAAGTTGACGGTGCGGTCAGGAGTCTTGAAGTACTTTCGAAGCTGAGAGACATGGAACACATCATGAACATTTGCAAAGTTTGAAGGAAGCTCGAGTTGATAGGCGAGGTCGCCTCTCTTGCTGACAATCTTGAAAGGTCTCACGTATCTAGGGGCAAGCTTCCCTTTGATACCGAAGCGACGAGTACCTTTCATGGGAGAGACGCGGAGGTAAACATGATCTCCGATCTCGAAAGCCAATTCACTGTGCTTACTATCATAGTAGCACTTCTGGCGGGACTGGGCTGCTTTGAGGTTATCACGAATGACTTTGCACATTTCTTCTGCTTCTGTGATTAAGTCATTACCCAGCAGCTGACGTTCACCGGTTTCAGACCAGTTGAGAGGGGTACGACACTTCCTGCCATACAGAATTTCAAAGGGGGCCTTGCCCGAACTTGCTTGAAAGCTGTTGTTGTATGAGAATTCAGCATAAGGAAGACAATCCTCCCACTTCATGCCGAAGGAGATCACACAAGCCCTGAGCATATCTTCAAGAATCTGGTTGACACGCTCGACTTGACCGCTCGTTTGAGGATGGAAAGCTGTGCTGAAGTGGATGTTGGTGCCCATGGCCTTCTGAAAAGAATCCCAAAACTTGGAGGTAAAGATACTGCCACGGTCTGAAGATATCACTTGAGGAATACCGTGCAGAGAGACAATGCGAGAGGTATAGTGTTCCGCCAATTGAGCTGCAGAGATCGACTCTTTGATAGGCAGAAAATGAGCCACTTTGGTGAGCTTGTCGATGACAACAAATATAGCATCATTGCCACGCTTGGACTTTGGAAACCCAGTCACGAAGTCCATTTCAATGTGGTCAAACTTCCATTCTGGAATGGCAAGAGGTTGGAGGAGACCAGCTGGCCTTTGGTGTTCTGCCTTCACTCTTCTGCAGACATCACATTCATTCACGAATTGAGCGATCTCGCGCTTCATTCGAGTCCACCAATAAGCTTGCTTGAGGTCCTGATACATCTTCGTACTACCAGGGTGGATGGAGAGGAGAGAGTTGTGAGCCTCGTTCATGATCACCTTACGAAGTTCACCTTTGGGCACAACAATTCGATCCTCGAAGAAGAGAGTGTCCTTGTCATCAAGTCGGTAGCACTTGTACTTGGACTGACTCTTTGCAATACCAATCTTCACCTTCTTCACCATAGCATCAAGAAGTTGGGCTTGGCGAATCTGGTCTTCTAAGGTAGGAGAGACTTGAAGGTTGGCGAGGAAACCTTGAGGAACAACTTGCAGATTAAGTTTGCGGAAAGCTTCACAAAGCTCGGGTTGATAAGGCTTGAGAATCAGACTGTTGCAATATGCTTTTCTGCTCAAAGCGTCAGCAATCACATTAGCCTTGCCTGGAGTATACTCGATACTCGGATTGTACTCTTGAATCATTTTGACCCATCGAGTCTGCCTGAGGTTGAGATTAGGCTGAGTGAAGATGTACTTGAGACTCTTGTGATCAGTGAAAATGTCCACTTTTCTTCCCAATAGAAGATGTCTCCAAGTCAACAAAGCGTGCACAACTGCCGCCAACTCGAGATCATGAGTGGGGTAGTTCTTCTCATTAGGTTTCAACTGGCGAGAGGTATAAGCAACAACTTTCTTCTCTTGCATCAGTACAGCACCGAGACCTTGGAGAGAGGCACCACAAAAGACCTCGTACGGCTTGGTTTCATCAGGCGGAGTCAGAACTGGAGCAGTGATCAATTTCTCTTTCAAAGTGTTGAAAGCAATATCACACTCCGGAGACCAAACGTACTTGACGTGCTTCTGAAGAAGATTTGAGAGAGGCTTGGCGATCTTGGAAAAGTTTTCAACGAATCTTCTGCAATAGCTTGCGAGACCGAGGAAACTGCGGAGTTGCTTTACGTTCTGAGGAGGTTCCCAATTCACAATTGCAGACACCTTCTCAGGATTCACGGAAATGCCTTTGGCAGAGATGATATGACCAAGATAAAGAACCTCATCGAGCCAAAATTCACACTTGGAGAACTTGGCGTAGAACTTATGTTCTCTGAGCTTGTCAAGAACCAAACGCAAGTGCTTGGCATGATCTTCCTTGTTCTTCGAGAAAACCAGAATGTCGCCGAGATAGACCAAAACGAATTCATTGGTGTAGGGGTTGAAGATGAAGTTCATCATGCGAGAGAACGTCGGAGGAGCGTTGGCGAGGCCAAAAGACATGACGGTGTATTCATATGAACCAAAGCTTGTTCTGAACGCCGTCTTGGGAATATCTTGCTCACAAATACGAATCTGATGATAACCCATATGGAGATCAAGCTTGGAGAATACTTGAGCACCCTTGAGTTGTTCGAACAGCTCATTGATGTTGGGAAGTGGGTATTTGTTCTTGATGGTCTTCTTGTTTACTGGACGGTAATCAACACAAAGTTGACTCGATCCATCCTTCTTCTTCACAAAAAGAACACCACAACCCCACGGAGAAGTACTAGGCCGAATGAGACCCAATCTTTCTTGCTCATCGAGTTGTTTCTTCAACTCCTTCAACTCTTCGGGGCCGAGCTTGTAAGGACGTTTGCACACAGGTTCCGTGCCAGGCTCAAGTTCAATAACAAATTCAACCGGCCGGTTTGGAGGCATCCCTGGAAGTTCTTCTGGAAAGACGTCTTGATACTCACAAACAACCGGAATCTGCGAAATAGCATCCAATTCACCCTTCTCATTGAGAGAAAACAACCGGATGGTATTATCCCGAGCGGCAAAGACAATGACCTCCTCAGACGGATGAGTCAGTTGAATCTGCCTGGCTGCACAATCAAGCTGAGCTTTATGCTTAGAGAGCCAGTCCATCCCGAGAATAAGATCGATATCCGAGTTGCCAAGAACCATTGGAGAAGCAAGAAACTTGAAATCACCCATCAAGATTGAAATATCCGGCACCTCCATACTGGAACTCAGTCGCTTAGCTGGAGAGACGACTTGCATAGCTCTAGGTAATGCCTTAGTGCTAAAATTGTTCTCCGATGCAAATGGAAATGACATGAAGGAATGCGATGCACCAGAGTCAAAAAGAACTTTTGCAGGAATATCATTAACAGGAAGGTTACCCATGATCACATCTGAAGAATCCTCTGCCTGAGCTGCATTCACCATATTGACCTTGGCGTGCTTGGGATTGTGCTTGACCACCGCTGTACTTGCCGATCTGACAGGAGGAGGAGGAGGAAGACGCCTCTGGTTGGTACACTTGTTGGCATAGTGACCCTTCTGTTGGCACTTGTTGCACGTGACCTCTGAAAGCGGACGGTGATATGGAGCACTCGGTCTTGGAGCTTGAGACGAAGCCTTGTTCTGAAAGCCTGGGTTGGGTGGGTGGGAGAAACCACTGCCACCTTTGCTCTTCTGCTGATACGGCTGACGGAACGGAGGAGGAGGAAGCCAATACTTCTGCTGCTTGACCACTTGAGTAGAGGAAGGAGTAACATCTCTAGCACGCTTCCTGGAAGCATCACATCTCATCTGAGCAGCCTCTTGCTTCAGTGCCATGTTGTAGAACTCATCGTATCTCAACGGCTCAAAGAGGACAAGAGCAAGCTGAATTTCCTCACGAAGACCACCCCTGAACTGATAGATCATGCTCTTCTCATCAGGAACATCCTGCTTGGCAAAACGGGCGAGCTTCTGGAACAACTTGTTGTAGTCATAGACAGACAAAGAGCCTTGCTTCAGATTGCGGAATTCCTGACGCTTACTCTCAACCACACTTTGAGGGATGTGATGAGCGCGGAAATCTTGACGGAAAATCGTCCCAAGTGATCAGACGTCCACCTCTGGAATCCTTGTACTGCTGGAACCACTCTGCAGCCTGATCTTTGAGCTGGAAAGAAGCGAACTTGACGAAATCTTCAGGCCTGACGTTGCTGCATTCGAAATGCTTGCCCAGATCCACTAGCCAATCGTCAGCATCGGTAGCCTCAACACAACCGCTGAACATCTTTGGGCCATTTGCGAGGAACTGGTTCAGAGTAGCAAAGTGGTGCTGATTGTGGCCTTGATTCCCTTGACTGCCTTGATTGCGCTCTTGGAGGATTTGCATGATCAACTGTGTGTTTGCATTAGTAGCGGCCATCACAGCTTGCCATGCTTCCGGAGGAGGCGGAGGTGGAGGCGGATCAGGATTCGGAGTCGTGCGCGTTGGAGGAGCCATCCTGAACAGGTTGACCACCATTAGCACATTGATAGCCAACAATATAGAAGCTGAATCCAACGGAATGAAAATTGCAACATATAGTCTTCACATCCGAACAAAATGAATGAATGCATTCCTCTTCAAATGACCACATATCCATAAATTGAGAAGCCACGAAGAATTAAGGTAGAGAAATAAATCAACAAGGTACGGATCAAGAACGAATAATCGGTAAGAAATCCCAATCTCAAACCAATATCCGTGGAAGAAGAACTAGAGCTACTAGAATTCCCACCTATGAAACTCCCGAACCTTTCCGGTTATGCAATCAGGTGTTGGGGATACAGGGGAAGCACAATATCTCACCCAAACTAGCAAATCCTACATCCAGCTGTATCCATCCTTCAACACATAACCAGGAAAACTTCGGAAACCATCTACTTCAACCTTCGAAAAGCATCCGTTATACAAGTTATGGCGATACTCCCGAACTCCCGCCCCAGTACTGGGTGGCGTCGAGGTTATCTCACCAACGAACTGCATAAAAGAGATTTTCGATGTCGGCGTACATATCTCAAGTATACCAGAATTGCAACGATAAAATTGTGACGACAACACCTCGGAGCTCAACTCCCCGGGACACTGCCACAACCCCTAAAGACAGGAGGCACCAAGAACAATGTTCTCGTCACAAAACCATCGGAACAAAACCAAGATACTCGCGTGATCCTAATTTTTTTTTTGTGAAATTTGAGAAGAGAAGAGTCAAAACTCTACGCCAGGATGCCTTACCAGAGCGATGAGGAGACTGGGAAGTAAAAGAATTCCTAAGCTCTCCGATATATAATTCCTAAGGACTCAAAACATTTTTTCTAGACACAACTCGGCTGCTAAAAACGATCAAGCAATGGGGCTCCTAAGGTCGGGGAAGGCTCTGATTACCAACTTGTAACGCCCTCGATGCGGCTATAGCTCCAACGTGTCGAGGCACGACTTAGAGGCATAACCGCATTGAAAGCAATGTCGCAAGTTAGGCAATCATTACAACATCCCATGTAATACATAATAAAAGGGGGAGATAACATAGTTGGCTTACACTCGCCACGTCACATCAGAGTACATAAATAACATCCATCAAACAAGCACTCATGGCCCGACTACGGCGCCAAAATAGAAAAGAACCCAACATGCGACAAGGTCCTGAATCGATAACCCCAACTAGGCACCACTACTGATCATCCGGAAAAGATACGTAGTATCGCTGAGAGTCCTCGTCGAACTCCCACTGGAGCTCGTAATCGTCAACTGGAGCAGAAACACCTGGACCTGCATCTGGAGTTGTAGTATCTGTGAGCCACAGGGACTCAGCAATCTCACACCCACGCGATCAAAACTATTTAAGCTCATAGGAATGGATAAGGCAAATATATGTGGAGCTGCAGCAAGCGACTAGCATATGTGGTGGCTAACTTATACGCAAAAGAGAGCGAGAAGAGAAGGCGAAGCACGAGCGAGAAGCTAAAGGAACACCCTGCGCAAGCATAACTCCAACACCGTGTCCACTTCTCAGACTCCGCCGAGAAGGGGCTATCACGGTAACACACACGGTTGATTCATTTTAATTAAGTTTAGTTCAAGTAATCTACAACCGGACATTAACAAATTCCCATCTGCCCATAACCGCGGGCACGGCTTTCGAAAGTTCAATCCCTGCAGGGGAGTCCCAACTTAGCCCATGACAAGCTCTCACGGTCAACGAAGGAATAGACCTCCACCCGGGACACACCGATCAGACTCGGTAACCCGGTACAACAAGACATTTCGACAGGTTAAAACAAGTCCAGCAACACCGACCGAATGTGCCGACAAATCCCGATAGGAGCTGCACATATCTCTTTCTCAGGGCACACTCAGATGAGCAATCCGTACAACTAAAACCAAACCTCGAGTTTCCCCGAGGTGGCGCTGCACAGGGCTCTAGTTCGGACCAACACTCAGAGGAGCACTGGCCCGTGGGGGGCTAAAATAAAGATGACCTTCGGGCTCCGGAAACCCAAGGGAAAAAGAGGCTAGGTGGCAAATGGTAAAACCAATGTTGGGCATTGCTGGAAAAGCTTTAATCAAGGCGAACTATCAAGGGGTTCCCATTATAGCCCAACCGTGTAAGGGACGCAACAATCCGGGAACATAACACCGATATGACGGAAACTAGGGCGGCAAGAGTGGAACAAAACACTAGGCGAGAGGCCGAGCCTTCCACCCTTTACCAAGTATATAGATGCATTAAGATAACATAGCAATATAATGATATCCCAACAAGTAAATAAATGCTCCAACAAGGAACGGCTCCAATCTTCACCTGCAGCTAACAACGCTATAAGAAGGGCTGAGCAAAGCGGTAACATAGCCAATCAACGGTTTGCTAGGACAAAGGTGGGTTAGAGGTTCAACATGGCAATTGGGAGGCTGACAAGCAAAAGGTAGGCATCGTAGTAGTGGCAAAGCAAAAGAGCGAGCAAACTAGCATAGCAAAGATAGTAGTGATTTCGAGGGTATGATCATCTTGCCTGCACAGTTGTCAGAGTTGACTGGATCCTCACAAGCGAACTCAACGGGCTCCTCGGTAGCGAACTCGTCTCCCGACTCTACCCAACAAGACAAACAAGCAACAAGGATACAATCAACCACGGGCAAGACCAAGCAATATGATGAAAGGACGATATGCTATGCGGGATGCGATGCGGGATGCAAAATGCAAGATATGACAGGAAATGCATGAACCTGGCATCAACTTGGAAAACCAAGTGTGCCACTGGATATAGGGGATGAAATCGCTTGAAAACGATATAAAGATCATTGGAATCGGAGCTACGGTTTGGAAATGGCAAGCGTTTTAAGATACGACACCGGTCTGCGATTTAACAGCAAGTAGGCATCTAAATGCAACGAAATGAACATGCTACAGCCACCAAACATGAAAACAAAATACATGGCAGTGATGTACACAAGATGGTTGACAAAACACTAGCACTGAGCCATAGGCAAATTCATCCATTAAGAGGTTCAAACAAGGATGGCTAAAACGCAAAAGCAAAACAAATTTCAGACTTAGTGAAATTAACACTAGTCTGAAATTTCAGATCACGATGCTCTCTTCGGAGCAGCAAAACAACATGATAGCAAACCTGAACATGACAAGTAAGAACATGGCATGGAGCTACTCAACAAGCTTAACAAAACACCCAAAGTGACCTGGGGCCAAAAGGGTTCACAAAATACTCTACCGAGCTCACGAACATAGCTCGAACACGATCAGTTTTCAGACTTAGTGAAAACTGAGATATGCTGAAATTTAACCCACGAAGGCATGTAAACGAGCTCGATGCACTCACTACGGTGCAAGTCATGGCAAGGAGAGCATATAACCAGCAAGAAGGCACAAAGTGCTAGCTACACATGGCAAGAACGAAGGCATAGCATGCATGGAACACTAACGGTAGCATCGGCAAAATCGCAAACAAGTTGACGATCTGCCCAGAATAACAACGAAGCAAAAGTTGAGCTCGATTGAGTCAACCTAGAGCACTCCACATATGCCAACAAAGACATTGCTGGATAGAGCATGACATAAATATCAAAACTCCCTTACTGATCATCCTCAAAAGAGGCACGGATCACTAGGAAACAAGCTGGACATATAGCATCATGAACTAAAATATCCCAGACTTAGTGAAAATCACTAAGTCCCTGAAATCTGCATTCTCAGGTACCCTTCTTCGCAAGCTTGCACAAGACAACACACACATCCTAAAAATGCATGGGTGGCACCTCTGGAAAGAAGACAAAATGCTTCACAATACATCCCAAAGGGGCACAGGCATATCATGCACGAATTAGACATAGCAAAAATGACAAAAGTGCATGATGAACTAACGGATCTGCAATTTAACTCACGAAGCCTCCTTCTAACAGCATTTTGGGCATCAAGATGACCCCAAATGCAAATGATGCAATGGAATGAAATGATGCACATGTCGAGGCGAAGATTTTGATATATCATATGCCCAAAACGGAGCTACGGATGAGGAGATACGGGTCCTCGAACAGGAGCATATGGAGTAAAAATCTGGGGACTTAGAAAAAAAATCGGAGGGGGTTAGGGTTTACTGTTCACGCGACCGGATCCAGATCGGGATCGCGGCGCGGAAGCCGAGGCGGCGCCGGCGGCGGAGCTCGAGCTCGCCGGAGCTGCGGGGTGCGCCGGCGGTGGAGGAGGTCGCCGGG
>NC_057804.1:364791885-364793935 GCF_018294505.1 Triticum aestivum
ACGGGCCTCGCGGGCCCGCGGGCGGCGGCGAACTGGGGACCGGGCGGCGGCCACTAGGAGGCCGACACGTGGCGGCGGACGGGGAGGCCGGACATGTCCGTCGGCGGCGGTTGTGTCCGACGGCGGCGGGAGGAGTTGGATCTAGGGTTAGGGGGGAGAAGAACCGTGGATTTCGGAGGGGGGTGTATATATAGGCATAGAGGGAGCTAGGAGAGTCCAAATGAGGTGCGGTTTTCGCCCACACGATCGTGATCGAACGCTCTAGGACATGGAGCAGAGTTTGGTGGGTTTTGGGCCAAATTTGGGGGATGTTGGGCTGCAACACACACGAGGCCTTTTCGGTCCCTCGGTTAACCGTTGGAGTATCAAACGAAGTCCAAATGACCCGAAACTTGACAGGCGGTCTACCGGTAGTAAACCAAGGCCGCTTGGAAAGTCTCGGTCCAATCCGGAAATGTTTAATTCCCAAACACGAAAGAAAACTAGAAATGACCACCGGAGGAGAACGAAGCGCCGGAATGCAAAACGGACAACGGGGAAAATGCTCGAATGCATGAGATGAACATGTATGCAAATGCAATGCACGAGATGACATGGTATGAAATGCATGAAAACGAAAACAACACACGGAGACAAAGACCCGAACCCGAGAAATAAATATAACTTAGCGCCGGAGACGGCAAGAGTTGGATACAAATATGGAAAGTATCTCTGGGGCGTTACACCAACAATGCAGGGATAGGAAATAGACATCAATAGGATAGGAATGCATGTGCAAAAAGAGAATTTAAACACATGATTTCTGCTAATCTGGGTGTTTGATTCAGAAGAATTGGAAGATCACAGGATGCAAAGAAGCATGGTGAGATTAAGTCAAACCACAAGAAAATGTACGGTTATAATGTTATTATGCTACTATCTCTTAGTCTTGTGCTTCATGAATAGGAATTTGAAAAGGAGGACAAGTGGAAATTAAAATTCCTATGGTTTTTCTTTCAAGGAGACACTAAAGGAACAAATCCTACAATTTTCCTTTGCTCCATTCCTTTGAACCAAATTCACGAACAGTAGTACCATAGGAAACTTTGCAATTCCTATGTTTTTCATTCACTTTTCCTTTCAAGCACTGGCGATTCTAGTAGGCAGGCTTGAGCAAGGAAAAGCTTGCACTAAAGAATGTTTTTGTTCTACTTCTATTATTTTGGACCCAGGCCACTGCCCTACTAGCTCAACTCCCAGGCCCATCGACAAATGCACAGCTAAAAAATGCAGAGATAAATAATGATGGCATTCAAGAGAGTCCATCACGGATAGCTAAGTTGCCTAGTACCTCACTGCTTGTCATATAGTAGGATAAAATAATCGTATTTCATGTTACTATGTGTGCTCAGTGGACAATATATATAACATGTAGAGTAAAAAAGAGATGCAACAAGTCTGCAACCTCTTTGGCGAAGCCATGTCGATCTCAACGTGATTGGGTTGCCGGTGAGGATGCTCCGGCCGACTTGGCTGTCGGAGGAGCGGAAGAAGATCTTAGGCGTCTGGAGATGGAGCCCGAGGTACTGCTTCGATGTGACGGAGGGTTTCGTTGTTGGAGCAGCTCCGGTGAGTTGTACGGCGCCGAGGCTGAAGCAGGACAAGAGAGACAACGTTAACCTGAGTGGGATTCTAATAGCATCTCCAATAGATGATGTAAAATACATAACCACAAAGTGCTAGATGTAAAATACATCAGCCGATCATCTCTAAATTTAACTGTCAAAACTAAATTTAACTGTCGAAACTGAACTTAACTGTCGAAACTGAATTTTGCTGTCGAAACTGAATGCACTAGAGGTGAGGCTACATGTCAGTCGACTGACTTATTCATATCTGGTCAGTCAATTTTGCAGGCGTTGGATATGAAATCAAGGGCCTGCAGTTCATCTTCAACCTCCACCCCCTGAGCTGCCAGTCCCCACCGGCCAAATAACCAACCCCCGTTGCCTGCGGACGGTGGTGCGCCGCCCCGCCCGCCCTGAAAACACTCCCCACCACCGGTCCGCCG
>NC_057804.1:365108402-365126145 GCF_018294505.1 Triticum aestivum
ACCTAGGGTTCAGAGGGGGGGGGGGTCGGGGTGGCTTTATCCTCGCAGGGGCATGTCAGGACCCCGATCCTAAGTCACACTGATCTAGCATGTAACATATCATATCACTTTGCGGCCTCACGCACGGTATTCCCACGGGTGCCACCTTACCTGGCCCGGGACCGTTTGCGCCTTTTGGCTCACGTATATGATAATGTCGCTAGCATCCATATGACAAAGAACCCGGGCTGACATGACTAGTCGTGAACCCAAAGTGGCACTAACTTACAGGGACAGACATACATGACCCAACAACGAATGTGTCGGTCATCAGCGAGTGAATCCGGGCTGTAGCAACTGGGCTAGCAGGACTCCGGTAAACCGGGCTATAGCAGGCTAACAGGACTCCGGTCGACACCGCGTGACATTTCCCCGAGGGGACAGACACAGGAACGAAGAAGGACACATGCCGGCCAGCCTAAGTGTTCCGGAGCAATAGCAAGCTACCAAGGCTCAGTGGAAGCACTAGGAGACATTTCCCGATAAGAGAGGCTACCAAGGATAAACAACTAGATAGTTAGATCCCACACATATCAAGCATTTCAAATCATACACACAATATGCTCGATATGTGCAAATACAACATGGCATCACAACATAACTCTACGACTCAAAGTAGTTATTCAATAGGCTCCGAGGAGCGAGATATTACAAACATGGGTCACTCGACCCAGCATTCAGAGCATACAAACAACAAGCACATGCGAAAGCTTAACATGTCTGAGTACAGACATCTACGAATGAAAAAGGCTGAGAAGCCTGTCTATCTACCAGATCCTGCCGAGGGCACAAGATCATGGCTGAGGTAACAAGCTAAACGTCGAAGTCCACGCGGAACTACTAGCGAGACTGAAGTCTCTCTGCAAAAACATAAAATAGGCAAACATGAGTACAAATATACCCAGCAAGACTTACATCAAAACTAACTACATATGCATCATTATCAACAAAGGGGGTGGTGGGGTTTAATTGCAGCAAGCTAGCTTTGACTCAGTGGCTATCCTGAACTACGACTGCAAGTAACTCTTTTGAGGTGGCGCACACGAGTCCACATATTCACCATATCAATACACCACTATGGATTCACTCCCGTCTCCCTACGAGAACGCCATCCATAGCACTCACGCTTATCTTGCGTATTTTAGAGTATCCACTTTCACTTGTCTATGAACTGTACAGGCAACCCAGAAATCCTTTACCGCAGACACGGCTATTCGAATAGATCATATTAACCCTGCAGGGGTGTACTTCTTCACACACGCTCTCACCACTTACCGTTGTTTACACGACATGTACTCGGCAACCTTCAAGCGGAAGCCCAACGAGGGTGTCGGCCACGACCTGACTAACCACACAAGTCTCTCGTTCAGGTTTATCGTCTATTCGGGTTCCATCCGCAAGGAAATCCGGCCGGAGTGTCGCTCACGGCCCCAAACCATGTGTGCAGGGTTCCCAAGCCCACCATTCGGGTGCCACTTAGTGCACCGGGCCACTATGCCTAGTCTGTCCCAAGCCCACCTGTACCGGGTGCCACTTGGTAGAGTACTAACACTACCTACAACACCAGAAACTAGTTGCAACTCCTGGACAGAGATCAGGTTGATTAATAAGTCGAGAGAGCTTGGAGCGCCCGGAGCCCAATCTGTGGTAGTAACTGTTCATGGATTACAAACACAGAACTCAGTTCCTGAGGGCGGTTTCAATGAGACAACCCATCATGTACTCCTACATGGCCTCTCACCGCTACCTTTACCAAATCGTGTTCACACACTTAGCTCACATACAGTAGGACATGTTCACACACCTCTGATTCATCCCCGATGAATCAGACCTGACTCAACTCTAAGCAGTAGCAGGCATGACAAACAAGCATGAATGAGTAGGCACATCAGGGCTCAAACAACTCCTACTCATGCTAGTGGTTTTCATCTATTTACTGTGGCAATGACAGGTCATGCAGAGGAAAGGGGTTCAGCTACCGCAGCATGTAATAGATGAATCATTGTTGTCCTAGTGCAGTAAAAGAGAGAAGAAGCGAGAGAGTGGGATTGTATCAGAATGAACAAGGGGGTTTTGCTTGCCTGGCACTTCTGAAGATAGAAATAGTTCTTCATCGGTGTCATCAATCACATCGTCGGTACACGTCTACTGAGAGGGGACAAGCACCGACGAACAAAGAAGAAACACAATCAATGCAATGCAACAATATGATGCATGAATGTGACATGGCAATATGTTGTGGTTTGTGCTAATGCAACTAAGACCAGATTAAATGAAGTTGGTTTGAATCCAAGATTCAAATTCAAACTCCACATGTGGTTATTTAAATGCCATTTAATTGAATTGTCCTAAACAGTAGTCATAAGTTGTTCTAACATGCATGAAAAAGGTATAGATGGATAGATTGGATTTTTCTGATAATTTTTCATATATAATTTATTTCAGTTGGAGTTATGGTTGAATTTATATGATTTTTAGAAGTTTATAACATTTTCTGAAATAAATAAACCCTTTAAGATTTATTTAAATTCTAGAAGAATTACTGCGTCAGCATGACGTCATTGTGACGTTAGCAGGTCAACTGGCTGGTCCAGGTCAAACTTGACCAGTAGGGTCCACTGGTCAGTGACATAGTGCTCACTGGGTCACAGACATGTGGGCCCAGTCAACAGCCACGTCAGCTTGGTCAAAGCTGACGCGTGGGCCCATGGTGGTTAGGTTAAAACTAAACAGGGGTTACCCCGTGGTTAATTAGAGTGGTGGGGCCGGTCTGTCAGTGACACAGGGCGAGGTTAACGCGGTAATTAGCCTCAGGCTAATGACGCCATGTCACCTCACCGGAGTTGGACGCCGGCGAGCACATCCGATGACGGATGTTCACCGGAATCGAGCTACGGGCAACCATTTGCCTTGCCGTTTGTTTCTACGGGTTCCTTGAGTTCGCGCGCATCCAGAGGAGCAGGTGAGAGGAGCTGGGGTGAGCTATGGCATCGACGGTGGCGAGCGAGGCGGTGTCCGGAGTTCGGACACGCGCGGGGATGCGGCTGCGTGCGCCAGGGGAGGAGCTAATGGGTTAGGTGGCATCCGCGGGCCACCAGAAACATGTTGGTGCTACGGTTTCGAGCGGAGGGGCTCGGGTCGAGGGGGCTAGGCAGCCATGGCGGACGACGGTGCTCGGGCATGTGGGCGAGGGTGCTACGGCATGGGAACGAGCAAAACAAGGAAGGGGAAACGAAGTGGAGCTCACAGCGAGGTCTTCGGAGGTCTCACGGGCTCGGGGAGGCACGGACGGCGTCGTGGCGTTGCCGGCGATCTCAGGTGCTGGAGGTTGAAGACGACGGTGATGGCGGCATTCCAGGGGCTCCCGCAGTGCGTTGTTCGGCGAGGAGGGGGAGGTGGTCAAGGCGGAGCTCCTGAACACGTCGGGAGGTCGAGGGGAAGGCGGTGGCTGCGGTGGTGGCGAGCGGCGTCGGCGGTTGCGCTCGGGCGCGAGAGGGAGAGAAAGCAGAGGAGGGGAGAGACACAGGAGAGAGTGAGAGGGGGCCAGGGGCTGCGTGGCGTCGCCTGGTGCATCGAGGAGGAGCCAGGCAGGCTGGGAGGGAGGAGGTGGAGGCCTCGGGCGCGCTGGCGTCGACACGCCTCTGCCTACTGGCAGGGTTTGAAGACTACCGCTTCGCCCTGGTGGGCTGGGCCTCAGCTACAGTGCTCGGCCAGCTGGGCTGCCAGGTGAGCGCTAGGTAAGTTCTCTCTCTCTGGTTTCTCTATTTTAATTTTTGTTTTCTATTATTCTGTAATCTTTAGGGCTTTTCTAAAAATACCTAGACCCTTTCAAAAATCACTAAACTGCACATGCCCAATGTATAGAATATATCCAACATGGAATTTTAGTTTAGGAGTATTTGGACATTTAAAATATTTTATAGAATTTAAATGTCCAAATTCAAATACTTATGATTTAATTCAGTGACCTTAGGATGACCTAGAAAATTGTGGACCATTTTTGTCAGAGGTTTAGGACCAAGGCAAAGATGATGAACATTTTAGAAGGGCATTTTAGGTTCATTGAAAATGATTTTATGTTGAACCTATTTGATTTGATCTGGTGCTAGGGTTTGATCAGTCCCCATTTCAAGTTCATTTGAAAAGTTAAACATGATGCACACATGAAGGGCTAGCCTACTGCATACCAGGACCAGGGATGTGACAATTCGCCCCCACTAAACAAGAATCTCATCCCGAGATTCAAGCATAGGGTAGAATTAAGGGGAAACGCAACTAACGCAATCTTCACGATCCATGTTGCACTTCAAATGAATGTTGATTCAATCACCATCTTTGTCTTGTCGTCTTGCTCTGAGAACTCCAGCCAACATGACAACAAGAGGAGGAGACTCTAGAAGGATCGATCTTCTTGAAGATCGAACAACTTAGGATCAACTCACGGAATGAGACATAGAAACATCACTCGAGCTAAGATACAAAACACACATCTAGAGGGATGGAGTGAAACACATGACAAAGGCTCACTAGGTAGGCAATAATTCCACACCTAAGAAGGTGGTGAACGGTTGTCAACGTAGCGAGGAGTTGAGTTGCCATGATGCCACAGCGGGACATCCTAGAGGAGGGTGATTCGTAGATTATTACCTTAGTGGTAAAAGAATTACCTTTGATTCAGAGATCATTGAAACTCTTTATACCAGCCTAAGGCAAATCTCGAGTGATCGTTTGGAGGGGTTCGGTAGAATGGCATACCCGGATTAGAATTGATGATGTGGATTACCTTGTTAAAGACAACGCGATGAATGATTTTTTGCTTATCATCAGGAATGGATGGGACTCATGGTAAGTCCACTTTTGAAGATTATCCTGGACAGCAACTGCTGAGAAGGCAGCCCATGGAGAATTGGCACGATGGGGTGCAAGCTGGGAACAGAATGCAAATGTTGGGAATGTTCCAACCATCATATCTGCCTGAGATTCAGATCTGGTTGGTGTCAGGATATTCCAGACTCACCGAGTCTAGAAAGAAAAATGAAAGTTTGCAACACAAATCGACGAGATGACGTTGCGAGATTCTCGGGGAATGAACTACAATAGCAAGCTCCAAAACTTGAGTTGGTTCTGCTACAACATGTGGACACGTTGTTCGAGACAAGCATGACCACATGGTAGTCTTACAATAAAACACTACCGAGTTCAGGTTGGGAACCATCATTGCGGAGAGCGAAGTCCTGCGCATGTACCTTTGGGTCCTTAAGGATTAGCACTTAAGAACTTCTTTTCCTTGAACAAATCAATCAGTGGCTTGGTGTGCTAGGGATTACACATGGAGTGGAGGTAGCGAGCCTATCAAACCATGGAATACTTTGCACATGCATGACTGACTTGGGATGATTCCGGAGAAAGCAAAAACAATCTTTCTCAATTCACGACGGCTACTTGCACCTAATGCACGTGAACTTGGAGAAAATCACTTCTGACACCAAACATGTATTTCATGAACGGGACATGAAGATAATGCTTACAAAAGTTTCCAATACTAGCTTGGTGTTCAACATGAGTCATGAAGGAGACAAGATGCTGCTGATGGGCTCAATAGCAACTCATCGGAATTTCCATATCACTGGACTTCCACCATTATGTGAACAATGTGATAGTATTGGTCAGACCAAAAGATGTAATGGTGTGTGCTCGAGGAATCAACCACGAGTAAGACAACATTACGAATACCATTGGTTCTAACTTGATTTGATGATGGCCCACACTCAAATCAAGGTTTGGGCAAGACGATAGGTTCAACATCTGATCACGAGGACCAATCAGTGAAGAAATCATCTTTCTACAACAAACACACAAACACAAGATATCCCTTTGAAATGAACTAAGTTAGGCAAGCTTTTATCTTCCAACTCTCCAAGTTGTTGTTTAGCCCAACCAACCAGCTCAGGGGTATGCAACACAGATTCTTGGAGAAGGGGTGGTTACAAGCAACCAACGTGCTCACGAACTCAACATAGCGATCAGGTGACGTCCTGGTGATACTTCCAAGAAGAAATTCGGAAAATCACGAACCACCGATATGTTATTAAGTACGGGAACAATCCTGTTTTCAGGGAAAGACGATATGATCAAATAAGCGAGGGATTGGCACAATCCTAACTCATTGATCAAAGTGTGCACCAGAAATACGGACTAGGTAGCACGATCAATCTTAGGATGATGATTCCATAACCAACACGCTAAGAATGAGAGTATTGTCCATTAACTACCAAGCAACACGGTTGCTAGGAGTATTGAGTTCACACATCATGATGCACTTGTCGGCATTCCGGTTGCAACAACACGGAGACCGAATAATGAACAATGATGGCGAGAAGTATCACTGCACCAAGAATTCATAAGATGGTGCAATTCTCATTACATTCTTGATATAAAGATGGTAATACTCCAAGGTAGAACAGAACAAAAGCTGGATTGGAATTTTGTTCTGCGAAGTACAACTACTTTGACCCAATCCTGGAAATGGATAAGGTACTGGAGTTTGTTTCTCCTAGTCATCCCGAATAGAGTGGCTTGACAGACCACAAGGGTAATAGGCATCGATGAAGGAATGCACGCATACACCTGACTATCAATTGATAGACGAGGGTCAGAAGACAACTAAAGAGGGACAACTCAAAAGAACATACGATTTTCTGAGTTGTGGAAGCATGGATTAGCATGTCGAATGAGTTCAACATATTTCTTCCGCATAACCCATGCAGAAAGGTTGAACTGGCAGAGTCGCAATATAGAATGTAGAACCCATCGAGAGCGCTCCTGTTGTGATCTTTTGATCCAACAAACTTCTGCCATAAGTGGTTCATGGTATTTGGAAGAAGGGAATACCACGGACCTCGAGGACTATCGCAAAGGTTACTAATATCCTAAAGGAACTAGCAAACACTATCAGCATGAAATAAGTTGGGTGAATCTCGGGTTCAAGAACCCAGGAATAGAATACCTACTACTAAGTGGCATCACGGGATGCTTTCGAGAATGATGGCCAGAATCACCACACTGGGAACACGAAGCATGGCTAGATTACTAGGCGATACTCTAGACACCTAGGGTCATATTAATAGCCCCATCCTATATACCTAGGCAATGAAGTACCTCAGCACACTAACTAGTGTGGTTGATCTGGCACAAAGAAACTTCGGAACGGTAAGAAGGGATTGCATATGCATCAGACTATTTAGAAACCTGGGATGACTCGAACAACATAACGGCTGTAAATGCTCAAAAAGAGATTCTGAGACATTACGCAAAAATGGTGGCATAACCACTCAGAAGCACAATAACAAGGTTCCGAGACCAACTATGAACACACAGGGGTATTAGAAACTGAACTGGGGCTTAAATCCAACAATCTTACAAGTCTACGGATTAGTAACACGTGATCCTAATAGAAAGACGAGAAGCCTAGTTCCTTAACCCCGTAGGAAAGATAAGATGACTCAGATCAGAAGGCATAAGGTATAAGGAGCAAAAAGAGCCTTATGTTCCATACCACAATCAATTCCCTTATATAACTAAAGAATTTCTAGACTCGACTTCGATCAGTTTGGCTTGGTAAAACTACAGCCAGTTAGGCTCTGATACCAAAGCTGTCAGGACCCCGATCCTACGTCACACCGATCTAGCATGTAACTCATCATATCACTTTGCGGCCTCACGCATGGTATTCCCACGGCTGCCACCTTACCTGGCCCGGGACCGTTTGCGCCTTTTGGCTCACGCATATGATAGTGTCACTAGCATCCATATGACAAAGAACCCGGGCTGACATGGCTAGTCGTGAACCCAAAGTGGTACTAACTTACAAGGACAGGCATACATGACCCAACAACGAACGTGTCGGTCATCAGCGAGTGAATCCGGGCTGTAGCAACTGGGCTAGCAGGACTTCGGTAAACCGGGCTGTAGCAGGCTAACAGGACTCCGGTAGACACCGCGTGACATTTCCCCGAGGGGACAGACATAGGAACAAAGAAGGACACATGCTGGCCAGCCTAAGTGTTCCGGAGCAGTAGCAAGCTACCGAGGCTCAGTGGAAGAACTAGGAGACATTTCCCGATAAGAGATGCTACCAAGGATAAACAACTAGATAGTCAGATCCCACACATATCAAGCATTTCAAATCATACACACAATATGCTCGATATGTGCAAATACAACATGGCATCACAACATAACTCTACGACTCAAAGTAGTTATTCAATAGGCTCTGAGGAGCGAGATATTACAAACATGGGTCACTCGACCCAGCATTCAGAGCATACAAACAATAATCACATGCGGAAGCTTAACATGTCTGAGTACAGACATCTACAAATGAAAAAGGCTGAGAAGCCTGTCTATCTACCAGATCCTGCCGAGGGCACAAGGTCGTAGCTGAGGTAACAAGCTAAACGTCAAAGTCCACGCGGAACTACTAGCGAGTCTGAAGTCTCTCTGCAAAAACATAAAATAGGCAAACGTGAGTACAAATGTACCCAGCAAGACTTACATCAGAACTAGCTACATATGCATCATTATAAACAAAGGGGGTGGTGGGGTTTAACTGCATCAAGCCAGCTTTGACTCAGTGGCTATCCTGAACTACGACTGCAAGTAACTCTTTTGAGGTGGCGCACATGAGTCCACATATTCACCATATCAATACACCACTATGGATTCGCTCCTGTCTCCCTACGAGAACGCCATCCATAATACTCACGCTTATCTTGCGTATTTTAGAGTATCCACTTTCACTTGTCTATGAACTGTACAGGCAACCCAGAAGTCCTTTACCGCGGACACGGCTATTCGAATAGATCATATTAAACCTGCAGGGGTGTACTTCTTCACACACGCTCTCACCACTTACCGCCGTTTACACGACATGTACTCGGCAACCTTCAAGCGGAAGCCCAGCGAGGGTGTCGGCCACGACCTGACTAACCACACAAGTCTCTCGTCCAGGTTTATCGCCTATTCGGGTTCCATCCACAAGGAAATCCGGTTGGGGTGTCGCTCACGGCCCCAAACGATGTGTGCAGGGTTCCCAAGCCCACCATTCGGGTGCCACTTGGTACACCGAGCCACTGTGCCTAGTCTGTCCCAAGCCCACCTGTACCGGGTGCCACTTGGTAGACTACTAACACTACCTACAACACCAAAAACTAGTTGCAACTCCTGGATAGAGATCAGGTTGATTAATAAGTCGAGAGAGCTTGGAGCGCCCGGAGCCCAATGTGTGGTAGTAACTGTTCATGGATCACAAACACAGAACTCAGTTCCTGAGGACGGTTTCAATGAGACAACCCACCATGTACTCCTACATGGCCTCTCACCGCTACCTTTACCAAATCGTGTTCACACACTTAGCTCACATACAGTAGGACATGTTCACACACCTCTGATTCATCCCCGATGAATTAGACCTGACTCAACTCTAAGCAGTAGCAGGCATGACAAACAAGCATGAATGAGTAGGCACATCAGGGCTCAAACAACTCCTACTCATGCTAGTGGGTTTCATCTATTTACTGTGGCAATGACAGGTCATGCAGAGGAAAGGGGTTCAGCTACCGCAGCATGTAACAGATGAATCATTGTTGACCTATGCAGTAAAAGAGATCAGAAGTGAGAGAGTGGGATTGTACCGGAATGAACAAGGGGGTTTTGCTTGCCTGGCACTTCTAAAGATAGAAATAGTTCTTCATCAGTGTCATCGATCACATCATTGGTACACGTCTACTGAGAGGGGACAAGCACCGACAAACAAAGAAGAAACACAATCAATGCAATGCAACAATATGATGCATGAATGTGACATGGCAATATGCTGTGGTTTGTGCTAATGCAACTAAAACTAGATTAAATGAAGTTGGTTTGAATCCAAGATTCAAATTCAAACTCCACATGTGGTTATTTAAATGCCATTTAATTGAATTGTCCTAAACAGTAGTCATCAGTTGTTCTAACATGCATGAAAAAGGTACAGATGGATAGATTGGATTTTTCTGATAATTTTTCATATATAATTTATTTCATTTGGAGTTACGGTTGAATTTATATGATTTTTAGAAGTTTATAACATTTTCTGAAATAAATAAACCCTTTAAGATTCATTTAAATTCCAGAAGAATTACTGCGTCAGCATGACGTCACTGTGATGTCAGCAAGTCAACTGGCTGGTCCAGGTCAAACCTGACCAGTAAGGTCCAGGTCAAACCTGACCAGTAAGGTCCACTGGTCAGTAACACAGTGCTCACTGGGTCACAGACATGTGGGCCCAGCCAACAGCCACGTCAGCTTGGTCAAAGCTGACGCGTGGGCCCATGGTGTTTAGGTTAAAACTAAACAGGGGTTACCCCGTGGTTAATTAGAGTGGTGGGGCCGGTCTATCAGTGACACAGGGCGAGGTTAACGTGGTAATTAGCCTCAGGCTAATGACGCCACATCACCTCACCGGAGTTGGACGCCGGCGAGCACATCCGACGATGGATGTTCACCGGAATCGAGCTACGGGCAACCATTTGCCTCGCTGTTTGTTTCTACGGGTTCCTTGAGTTCGCGTGCATCTAGAGGAGCAGGTGAGAGGAGCTGGGGTGAGCTGTGGCATCGGCGGTGGCGAGCGAGGCGGTGTCCGGAGTTCAGACACGCGCGGGGATGCGGCTGCGTGCGCCAGGGGAGGAGCTAATGGGCTAGGTGGCATCCACGGGCCACCAGAAACACGTTGGTGCCACGGGTTCGAGCGGAGGGGCTCGGGTCGAGGGGGCTAGGCAGCCATGGCGGACGACGGTGCTTGGGCATGTGGGCGAGGGTGCTACGGCACGGGAACGAGCAAAACAAGGAAGGGGAAATGGAGTGGAGCTCACAGCGAGGTCATCGGAGGTCTCACGGGCTCGGGGAGGCACAGATGGCGTCGTGGCGTTGCCGGCGATCTCAGGTGCTGGAGGTTGAAGACGACGGTGATTGCGGCATTCCAGGGGCTCCCGCGGTGCGTTGCTCGGCGAGGAGGGGGAGGTGGTCAAGGCGGAGCTCCTGAACACGTCGGGAGGTCGAGGGGAAGGCGGTGGTGGCGAGCGGCATCGGCGGTTGCGCTCGGGCACGAGAGGGAGAGAAAGTAGAGGAGGGGAGAGGCACGGGAGAGAGTGAGAGGGGGCCAGGGGCTGCGTGGCGTCGCCTGGTGCATCGAGGAGGAGCCAGGCAGGCTGGGAGGGAGGAGGTGGAGGCCTCGGCCGCGCTGGCGTCGACACGCTTCTGCCTACTGGCAGAGGTTGAAGACGACCGCTTCGCCCTGGTGGGCTGGGCCTCAGCTACAGTGCTGGGCCAGCTGGGCTCCCAGGTGAGCGCCAGGTAAGTTCTCTCTCTCTCTCTGGTTTCTCTATTTTAATTTCTCTTTTCTATTATTCTGTAATCTTTAGGGCTTTTCTAAAAATACCTAGACCCTTTCAAAAATCACTAAACTACACATGCCCACTGTATAGAATATATCCAACATGGAACATTTCAGTTTAGGAGTATTTGGACATTTAAAATATTTTATAGAATTTAAATGTCCAAATTCAAATACTTATGATTTAATTCAGTGACCTTAGGATGACCTAGAAAATTGTGCACCATTTTTGTCAGAGGTTTAGGACCAAGGCAAAGATGATGAACATTTTAGAAGGGTATTTCAGGTTCATTGAAAATGATTTTATGTTGAACCTATTTGATTTGATCTGGTGCTAGGGTTTGATCAGTCCCCATTTCAAGTTCATTTGAAAAGTTAAACATGATGCACACATGAAGGGCTAGCCTACTGCATACCAGGACCTAGGATGTGACAGGGCATCGCCGGATAGTCGCCGTGTGGCCATCCACGGTATGGACGCCGCACGCGCGTCCAGCACACCCCCTGTGAACAGGAGGTTGAGGATGGAAGTGGTGATGGGTTGGGCCTTTTCCTTTCTGCTTGTTTGTCCAAGTGGTCATGTAGGTTTAGGTCTATTGGTTTCTTTTTATTTCTCCTTTTCCTTATTCTGTTTATCCGTTTACTACAGTTTTATTTTTAATTGAGCTAACAAATGATTTTAGTTAAATATGCAATTTAGCACAATAATAATAGGCAAGGTATTGAGTTAGCACCAGCAGTTTCAAATTATTTTGAGAAGCATTCATATTTATTTTAAAGTAGAAAGCCCCATATAATTGTTGCCGGAGTAGTTTTAAAATGCTTAGGGGCATTCTAATATTCTGTAAAATGTTGATTCCCACATGAAAATTAGTTAGTGAATATTTGGAACACATCGAACATTTTTATTTGACAGTTTGAAGAAATAAGAGTTTGTCTTGTTATTCAAAATTTGAATTTGACTCTGATCTTCATCAAGTGGCAATTTGGCTTAATTTAACACGATGACATGGCCCATTAGGGTGAGGTTACTGTAGCTCAACTACCGGGGTGTTACAGCTGTGCTGCGCTACCTATCTCTTGTTTATCAAGCCTCCCAAATTGCCATGTCAGCCTCTAACCTTTTCACCCTTCCTAGCAAACTATTGTTTGGCTATGTTACCGCTTATGCTCAGCCCCTCTTAGAGCATTGCTAGTTGCAGGTGAAGTTGAAGATTGCTCCATGTTGGAACATGATTATGTTGGGATATCACAATATCTGTTATTTTAATTAATGCATCTATATACTTGGTAAAGGGTGGAAGGCTCGGCCTTATGCCTAGTGTTTTGTTCCACTCTTGCCGCCTTAGTTTCCGTCCTACCGGTGTTATTGTGACGCCCGGGTAATCAAGCTACAGTAACCCTCTGGTAATGATGCCACGTCACCTCGATTATCGTTGATAATCTCGCGTTAGTTCAGAACCGATCCAAATTCAAATTTGAATTAAAGTTAAAAGAATTAAAATTTTCAAAAGTCAAAACTAAATTGTTCCTAACGTGTCAAATAACCAGTAATAAATGTTGGTGAAGAAATCATCTTCTAATAAAATACTTAAATGCACTAAATAAACTAAAAGAGCGATAAAACAATTATCTGAAATGCTTTTAAAATAATAAGCACATGCAAAACACTTTATTTAGAGTGCCAGAATATTTGGGGCTGTGACCTATTTAATAACAGCAAATTAGTTGTCGCTTTTAAATTTTATAAAACTAAAATAAAAGAAAACTAAAAAGAAATAGAATAAAAAAGAAGAAGAAAGGAAAACAGAACAAGAAAGAAAGAAAGAACCCCCCTCCCACTGGGCCACAGCCCAGCTGGACTGTGGGCCAACCAGGCCGGCCCAACCGGCGCCAATAGCCCCCCTGGGGCGACCGAACCCTAGCGACCCCCTCCCCACTTTGCCCCGATCCCCACCCCGTTCCCTCATCCTCCTACCCCGCCGCCACCACACAACACACACACACGGGAGAGGAGCTCCCTCCTGTCTGATGCCGTGCCGGCGACTCTGACCGCCTCACTGCCCTTCCCCGTCGCCCGACATCTCTCCTCCCTCCGTCCTCCCTAGCAGCTCGCCGCGCCCCTCTTCCTGTTCGTTTGGTCGAACGCAGACACCACCTCGCCGTGGCCATGGCCAGCGGCCTTCCCGAGCTGCTCGTGCAGCCCTACGGCTTCCTCGACGTCATCCACGACCTTCTCATGCCCGAGACCGACTGGAGCGGCCCCAAGTCAGCGACATTGACTGGATCCCCGTCGCGTCCACCGGAGCTCCTCCTCGACCCCTGCCGTCGCCGACACCGTCGACGCACGCCGCCACGCCGCTGCACCTCGTCACCACATCGCCGTCGTCTCCGACTTCCTCCTCGACCCCGGCTGCTCCGTGCCCTGCAACCCCTCGTGAGGTCCTCTCCTTCTCCTCTACCCCGCTCTCGCCGCATGCCCCGTGCCGCGTCCAATGTCGTCCTTGTCCCGCGCGCCTCGCTCTGCTCCAGCCTGTGGTCGTCTTCGTCGGCCAGCACTCGTGCGAGCGCGTCCCCGTTAGGCCTTGCCCCGCCTTTGCTCCGCCTGCCGCTGCGGCCTCATCGCGCTGCCCACTGGTCTCCGCCGCCTCCCCTGGCCGGTGACCTTGCTGTTGGCCTCGCCTGGGGTGCGCCTGACCAGGCTCGGGCGCCCACGCCCATGCGCCGGCGCCCGTAACCGCGGCCGAACCGCTAAGGCCTCTGGGCCTATGACGAAAGGGCCCCACCCCAAAACGTTTGTTAAAAAAATGAAATTAATTAAATAATTAGTTAATTAATAACTTAATTAAGTTAATTAATCTAGTTTGATTAAACTTAATTAACCTAATCATTTATCTAACTAATTAAACCTGATTAGTGGTCTCAGCCTATGACATGCAGGACCCACACGTCAATTTGACCAAGTCAACTGACTGTTGACTGCTGACATCACCCTGATGTCATGCTGATGTCATTATGGCATTTCCTAATTAAATTAATTCTGTTAATTCTAAAAATGAATTGAAACTATGAAAATTAATATTAAATAATCTGTAACTCGGATGGAAAAACTTTGTACATGAAAGTTGCTCAGAACGACGAGATGAATCGGAATACGCAGCCCGTTTGTCCGCCACCCATCCCTAGCATAGCGAACACGCAAGTTTCCCCCTCCGGTTCATTTGTCCGAAAACGCGAAACACCGGGGATACTTTCCCGGATGTTCCCCCCCTTCTCGGTATCACCTACTACCGCGTAAGGGCACACCGAACACCGTGTATTGTCTTGTTACGCTTTGTGATGCTTTGATTGCTCTGTTATTTATTGTGTTCCCTCTCTGTTACTTCTTTCCGATAGACCCCGAGACTGCCGGCGACCCCCAGTTCGACTACGGTGTTGACGTCCCCTCCTTCTTGCCAGAGCAACCAGGCAAGCCCCCCCTTGATCACCAGATATCACCTATTCTTCTCTATACTGCTTGCATTAGAATAGTGTAGCATGTTACTGTTCGGTTACTCCTATTCTGTTGCATAGCCTGTCATTGTTGGTATAGTCATTGATACCTTACCCGCAATCCTAAATGCTTAGTACAGGATGCTAGTTTATCATCGTTAGCCCTACATTTTGTCAGTCTACCTTGCTATACTATTGGGCCGTGATCACTCGGGAGGTGATCACGGGTATATACTATACATATATACATACTATACAGATGGTGAGTAAAGTCGGGTCAGCTTGTTGAGTACCCGCAAGTGATTCTAATGTGGGGGCTGGAAGGACAAGTGGCTCCATCCCGGTAGAGGTGGGCCTGGGTTCCCGACGGCCCCCGACTGTTACTTTGTGGCAGAGCGGCAGGGCAGGTTGAGACCACCTAGGCGAGAGGTGTGCCTGGCCCTGGTCGGTGTCCGCGGTTACATCAATTAACACGCTTAACGAGATCTTGGTATTTGATCTGAGTCTGGCCACTGGCCTATACGCACTAACCAACTACGCGGGAACAGTTATCGGCACTCGACATCGTGGTATTAGCCGAAGCCTTCTTGACGTCAGCGACGGAGCGGTGCACGCCGGAATGGACTAGAACGCCTACTCTTGTATAAGGGAGGCTAAGTCAGCTTCCGGCCGCCCTCGCAACGTGCAGGTGTGCAATGGGCAATGGGCCCAGACCCCTGCGTGCATAGGATTTAGACCGGCGTGTTGACCTCTCTGTTGTGCCTAGGTGGGGCTGCGATGTGTTGATCTTCCGAGGCCGGGCATGACCCAGGAAAGTGTGTCCGGCCAAATGGGATCGAGCGTGTTGGGTTATGTGGTGCACCCCTGCAGGGAAGTTAATCTATTCAAATAGCCGTGTCCCTCGGTAAAAGGACGACCTGGAGTTGTACCTTGACCTTATGACAACTAGAACCGGATACTTAATAAAACACACCCAGATAAGTTCCACAGACAACCCGGTGATCGCTTTTCCACAGGGCGACGAGGGGAGGATCGCTTGGTAGGATTATGCTATGCGATGCTACTTGGAGGACTTCAGTCTACTCTCTTCTACATGCTGCAAGACGGAGGCTGCCAGAAGCGTAGTCTTCGATAGGACTTGTTGTCCCCCTCTTATTCTAGCATTCTGCAGTTCAGTCCACCGATATGGCCCTTTACACATATACCCATGCATATGTAGTGTAGCTCCTTGCTTGCGAGTACTTTGGATGAGTACTCACGGTTGCTTTTCTCCCTCTTTTCCCCTTTCCCTTCTACCTGGTTGTCACAACCAGACATTGGAGCCCAGGAGCCAGATGCCACCGTCGACGACGACTACTATACTGGAGGCGCCTACTACTATGTGCAGGCTGCTGAGGACGACTAGGAGTAGTTTAGGAGGATCCCAGGCAGGAGGCCTGCGCCTCTTTCGATCTGTATCCCAGTTTGTGCTAGCCTTCTTAAGGCAAACTTGTTTACTTATGTCTGTACTCAGATATTGTTGCTTCCGCTGACTTGTCTATGATGGAGCACTTGTATTCGAGCCCTCGAGGCCCCTGGCTTGTATTATGATGCTTGTATGACTTATTTATGTTTTAGAGTTGTGTTGTGATATCTTCCCGTGAGTCCCTGATCTTGATCGTACACGTTTGCATGCATGATTAGTGTACGATTGAATCGGGGGCGTCACAAGTTGGTATCAGAGCCAACTGCCTGTAGGAATCCCCCTTCCACACTCCTTGGACGAAGTCGAGTCTAGTCAATTGCAAAACTTTTACTAACATGGCTGTGTGGCTTACGGGCCCACGTCGCCATTGGGTGGTATTAGGATCTTTTACTCCTCGTCGTTTACTCTGGAACTCTGATCTCTCCTCTATTTGGGTTAAATGGTTTTGCTAACTCTAACTCTAGGTTCTCGTAACTATTTCTCCTGGAGAGCCCTCATTCCAGAAGATCACCTGCTTCGTCAGAAGATTCTGAGGATATCCCCCGATATTTTCCTGAGACCCTTGTGCTCATCGCCTTTGCAATTCACTGCCACCGATATATCCCTATGGATATCTACATGCACGTGTCATTCTTTTGGTCATTCCTCGTCACTCTTGTTGTTACAAGATGCCTTAAAATATTCGTCGTTGTCCCGAAAATCCTTGGAGTTTACTGTCATGCAGTTTTATTTCGCATGAAAAGCCTTACGGTTTTTTCTCACCTTTATCGAGGATCCATTCTCCTCAATTGTTCATGTGTCTCACAAAATTCTTTGGAACACTTTTCGATCTTTCGAAAATCCTCTACAGCCTGTTATTCTTGAAATTCTTGCCTGCTTGCATTATGGCTAATTCCATATGACTAGTAGTCCTTGATAACATACCTTGTCTTAGTGTGACGCCCGGGTAATTAAGCTACAGTAATCCCCACTAATGATGCCACGTCACCTTTGTCACTGTAGTTAATCTCGGGTTAGTTCAAAAACCGGTTCGAATTTCAAATACAAAATCGAGCAAACAATAAAAGTTTTCAAATATTTAAAATTTAAATGTCCGGAGTGAACCAAATAATACATAGGTAATTATGGAGGTGAAACCACATTTTTATAAAATGTTTAAAGGCTCTAAACTAATTAAAATAGCAACTATGACAATTAATTAAATGCCTTTTAAAAATAATAATAATGCAAACTGTTTTAATTAGGTGTCAAACTTTTGGGGCAGTAGAATAAATTATAACATTAAATTAGGAGTGGTATTTATATTTTATAAAACA
>NC_057804.1:365127321-365128501 GCF_018294505.1 Triticum aestivum
AAATTAATAAAATCTTTTAAAAATCATATCTTTTAATCCGTAATCCGGATTAAAATATTTTCAACATGAAAGTTGCTCAGAACGACGAGACGAATCCGGATACGCGGTCCGTTCGTCCGCCACACACCCCTAACCTATCGAACCCGCAACTTTCCCCCTCCGGTTCCTCTGCCCGAAAACGCGAAACTCCGGGAATACTTTCCCGGATGTTTCCCCCTTTCGTCGGTATCACTTACTACCGCGTTAGGGCACACCGAACACCGCGTATTGCCTTGTTATATTTTGTGATGCTTTGTTTGCTCTGTATTCATTATTCTTCCCCCTCTTCTCTCCGGTAGACTACGAGACCGACGCTGATGCCACCGAGTACGACTACGTCACCGACGACCCCTCCTTGTCTGAGCAACCAGGCAAGCCCCCCCCTTTGATCACCAGATATCGCCTATTCTATTCTATACTTCTTGCATTAGAGTAGTGTAGCATGTTACTGCTTTTCGTTAATCCTATTCTGATGCATAGCCTGTCTTTGCTGCTACAGTCATTGATACCTTACCCACTATCCTAAATGCTTAGTATAGGATGCTAGTGTTCCATCAGTGGCCCTACACTCTTGTCCGTCTGCCATGCTATACTACTGGGCCGTGATCACTTCGGGAGGTGATCACGGGCATATACTATATACTTTACACTGTTACATTACCTGTGATACTGTACGGAGTTGGGGGCTGAAAGGACAGGTGACTCCATCCCGGTAGAGGTGGGCCTGGGTTCCCGACGGTCCCCGACGGTTACTTTGTGGAGGAGCGACAGGGCAGGTTGAGACCACCTAGGAGACAGGTGGGCCTGGCCCTGTTCGGCGTTCGCGGATACTTAACACGCTTAACGAGATCTTGGTATTTGATCTGAGTCTGGCTACGAGCCTATACGCACTAACCATCTACGTGGGAGTAGTTATGGGTATCCCGACGTCGTGGTATCAGCCGAAGCACTTCAGACGTCAGCGACGGAGCGGCGCGCGCCGGATTGGAACGTAAGCCTGCTCTTGTATTAAGGGGGCTAGTTCCGCTTTCGGCCGCGTACGCAACGTGCAGGTGTGCTATGGGCGATGGGCCCAGACCCCTGTGCGCTTAGGTTTAGACCGGCGTGCTGGCCTCTCTGTTTTGCCTAGGTGGGGCTGCGA
>NC_057804.1:365129666-365130975 GCF_018294505.1 Triticum aestivum
GTCGCGCCCGCACGCGCGGCACCCGCGCCGTGGCCGGCTCCCTGCTCATGACCGCGCCCGTGGACGCACCCCCGGCCTCCTCTTCTCTCCCCGTCTCCGTCGTCCGTTCCGTCGCGTCGACGGGATTGCCGAACGGCACCACGGCCACCGCACCGCCTTCCCCCTCCTCCCGCTCGCTCGCTCGCCCGGGGCACGCTCCGGCCTCCCCGGCCACACGCCCGCCTGGGCCTCGGCTGCCCAGGGCCGTGGCTCCGCAGCCCTCGCTAGGCCATGCCCCGTCCGCTGTCGTGCACCTCCCCCCTCCTCCTCGTGCGCCGCCACCACTACCTCCCGCTCCTCGCGGCCACCTCCGCCGCCTAGCCTCACCGCGCGGCCCTGCTCCGGCTGTGGTCACGGCTGCCGGCGCCAGGCCGCCCCCTCGCCCCCCTTCGCTTGCTGCCCCGTAGCGCCCCGCCGGGCGGGCAGGCGCTCGTCGCCCGGCTCCGCCCATAGCCGTATCCGCTGCCCGTCGCCCGCTATGGCCTCCTGGCCAAATGACAGACGGGGCCCACGCCCAAAATAAAAATAAAATAAAATGAAAATGAATTAAAACTAATTAATTAATTAATTAATTAATTAAGTAATTAATTAGTCTAATTAATTCTGATTAATTAACCCTAATCACTAATTAACCTAATTAACTAATGTTAATTAACTCTGATTAGGTTAATTAGATATTAGAGAATGACATGCGGGACCCACCTGTCAGGGTTGACTCGGTCAACCCTGTTGACTGATGATGTCAGCATGACATCATGCTGATGTCATAAAAGCATTTTCGAAATTAATTAAATAATTAATTAAATTCCTAAAATTAATAAAATCTTTTAAAAATCATATCTTTTAATCCGTAATCCGGATTAAAATATTTTCAACATGAAAGTTGCTCAGAACGACGAGACGAATCCGGATACGCGGTCCGTTCGTCCGCCACACACCCCTAACCTATCGAACCCGCAACTTTCCCCCTCCGGTTCCTCTGCCCGAAAACGCGAAACTCCGGGAATACTTTCCCGGATGTTTCCCCCTTTCGTCGGTATCACTTACTACCGCGTTAGGGCACACCGAACACCGCGTATTGCCTTGTTATATTTTGTGATGCTTTGTTTGCTCTGTATTCATTATTCTTCCCCCTCTTCTCTCCGGTAGACTACGAGACCGACGCTGATGCCACCGAGTACGACTACGTCACCGACGACCCCTCCTTGTCTGAGCAACCAGGCAAGCCCCCCCCTTTGATCACCAGATATCGCCTATTCTATTCTATACT
>NC_057804.1:365131289-365133034 GCF_018294505.1 Triticum aestivum
GATATCAAGTGAATTAATGATGAGACATACCATCCTTGCCCTTGATGAATTGTATTATCATCGACCACTTTATTGCCTTCCCACCAACACGAGCTTGTTCATGTTTGTTGTTATACCTTGAGTTCCTTGCTATCCAGCAATTGTTCTTCTTTACCTTGGAGTATTACCATCCTTTATGTCAAGAATATTCTGAGATTGTTCCACCTCTTGAGAATTCTTGACATAGAAATACTTCTCACCATCGCCATTCTTTCTTGGTCCCCGTGTTAATTCCAACAAGTGAACGATGTTGTTTGGATTCTTTCCTTCTAGCAACCCTATCTCTTTGAAGTTAATGGTCGAAAGTTCATTCTTAGGCTATTGATTATTGCATCACCATTCTGACATTGGTCGTGCAACCCAACCCATATTTCGGGCGCACCTTTCAACCAATGTTTAATTGTGTATGTTTTCCTCGAGCATACTTCCTTATATCTTTTGATCTGACAAATGTTATCTCCTTGTTCACTTAATTGTGGACATCCATCTTTTGGGAATCTCGGTGAATTGCCGTTGAGTTCACCAGACACCTCCTTGTCCTCTCCTTGGGTTAATGATGAACTCTTGATAAGGAAAATCACTTCATAGTTCATTTCCCGAGAATCTTACAATGTCATTTCGTTGATATGTGCCGCAGCTTTTCTTCTCGGACATCCTGAGTCTGAGGTATCATGACACCAATCGGATCTGAATCTTGGTCGGATATGATGGTTGGGACAACTTCCCAAGAGTTATGATGTTGATCCTTTGATGAACCGGTAACATGATGTCATGCCTAGCACCCCCCCCCCCCGGCTGGAGGACCTACCATTATAGATTCCTTTTCAGCAAGGTTATCCATTCACCCATGAGGAAATTGTAAGACTTATTCTATAAGTTCTTCCTGATGGACCCTTTTTGTTTCCAAAGCCTTAACTTGCTCGAAGACCATGTATTGCTATCTCGAAGCATGTTTGTGGTACTTCGGTTTTCAACAAGGACATTTGAAGCCAATGCTAAATGTTTCCTGCTAAATTATCCAAACACCGCTGTATGGGTAATGTCATGAAATTTCTCTCCCCTACCTAAGGAGTTTTCTACATTATATCCTGTCGTGGATATCATGCACTGCTTGTCCTTGGGAAGGATATACCCTGAAATATGTGTTTAAACACATTTTCCTTTCCATTGTTCTGCTTAATCTGACAACCATATTTTCCTTTCCATTATTTGGTTTAACCTTTCTTGTGATCGATGTGATCTAAGCAGTAATATTCTCCTGCTTATGTGTATACCTCGGTGTACAATTCTGTCAGCAAGACCCTGTTACTATTGTTGATGACATTTCGGTAGCCACCAATGGACGAGAACCTTGCCTATTGGCCCGCCTCGTTCAACGAGCAGGAAAATGGTTCTCTTCGTCCCTCGCCCTTGGTATCGACGTTGTTACCGACATAACTGACAGGTTATTCTATGACATGCCTTGCTATCATAACCGTGCAAGATGTCACCGCTCTCTCAACGTTTAACCCACATGGTGGGCCCATAACCCACAGTTCCACAGGATCAAAACCTGACTCTCCTGTACAGCCCTGTTACTAATGGTTATTTCCCACGCGTGGACTCGTATGTAATTCACGGGCCACCGTCATAGTGATCTATTCTGGTATCAGACGCGATACTTACTCTCGCTACTCTGAACCCCTTTCTCACCCGCTTGGAGCCTA
>NC_057804.1:365133044-365136612 GCF_018294505.1 Triticum aestivum
GGGTAGGATTATGCTATGCGATGCTGCTGGAGATGCTACTTGGAGATGCTACTTGGAGATGTTACTTGGAGGACTTCATTCTACTCTCTTCTACATGCTGCAAGACGGAGGCCGCCAGAAGCGTAGTCTTCGTTAAGACTAGCTATCCCCCTCTTATTCTGGCATTCTGCAGTTCAGTCCACTGATATGGCCCTTTACACATATACCCATGCATATGTAGTGTAGTTCCTTGCTTGCGAGTACTTTGGATGAGTACTCACGGTTGCTTTCTTCCCCCCCTTTCCCCCTTTCCTTTCTTTCTGGTTGTCGCAACCAGATGCTGGAGTTCAGGAGCCAGACGCCACCGTCGACGACGACCCCCTACTACACCGGAGGTGCCCCTACTACGTGCAGCTCGCTGACGACGTCCAGGAGAAGTTAGGAGGATCCCAGGCAGGAGGCCTGCGCCTCTTTCGATCTGTATCCCAGTTTGTGCTAGCCATCTTATGACAACTTGTTTAACTTATGTCTGTACTCAGATATTATTGCTTCCGCTGACTCGTCTATGATCGAGCACTTGTATTCGAGCCCTCGAGGCCCCTGGCTTGTATTATGATGCTCGTATGACTTATCTTATTTGTAGAGTTGTGTTGTGATATCTTCCCGTGAGTCCCTGATCTTGATCGTACACATTTGCGTGCTTGATTAGTGTACGATTAAATCGGGGGCGTCACAAGTTGGTATCAGAGCCGACTGCCTGTAGGAATCCCCCTTCCACACTCCTTGGCCGAAGTCGAGTCTAGACATTGCAAAAACTTTTACTAACTTGGCTGTGTGCCTTACGGGCCCACGTCGCCATTGGGTGGTATTAGGATCTTTTACTCCTCGATCTTTACTCTGGGATTCTGAACTCTCTTCTATTCGGGTTAAATGAATTTGCCAAAAGCAAAACTAACTTTAGGTTCTCGCAAGTACTTTCTCCCGGAGAGCCCCTCCCTTCAGATGATCGTCTGCTAATCAGAAGATTCCGAAGTTACTATCTGATGTTCTCTCGAGACTTTGTGCCCATCACTTTTGCTATTCCTGACCACCGATAAATCCTTATGGATAACTACTTACACTTGCCATTCTTACGATCATTCCCCATTGTTCTTGTTATTACAAGATACCCGAAGTTTTCTCTATTGTTCCGAGAATACTTCGTGCCTACTGCCTAGCAGTTCTTTGCCACATGAATACCCCTTCAAATAAATCGCCGCACTTGCCGAGTATCCGCTCATCCCCAGTTGTTCTTGTGTTTCACAAAAGTCTTCAAAAATAATATTCGATCTTCCGAAAATCCTCTGGAGCCTTTGGCTCTTGAAATTCTTGCTTGCTTGCATTATGGTTAATCCCATAACTCTCATAGTCTTAATGACATTCCTTGTCATTATCATTTTGAGTCTGTTGACTCAATATGTTTGCGAATACACGCAATCATCATTGATCCTTATAAATTACCTTTCCAGCTGAGCTGCCATTCTTTTAACTAGAATTGGTTCTCGACCAATCCAATTGTCGTTGATTGTACCCTAAGGATATACAACTTATCCATCCTTGATCAGAGCGCCTGCTTCTGATCCTTTGATTTGGAAATCATAATTCCTTTGTTATCTAAGCATCAAATTATTCTGATGTTCTACAATATGATGCTCGTGCATTCTTTCTTCCTCTGATGGAGTACCGACACTCACATCAGCTCCGTTGTGGATCACCCGATCCATTGTTGGATTGTTATCCGACAATGTCCTTCATAATTAGTCACTTTGTGAGTTCTTTCTCCGATACATAATGCCTTTGGTAAATTGTATCCTTTCCTTTTGTCAACCATGCTCTGCTTTCGAGTTGGTGATATTTACCCTTGAAGCTTATGTTATATGATCGTAAGAAGCCCTGATGGGATTGAACCAACGCCTTACCTCACCGGTGTGAACCCGAAAGATTTCACGAGTCATACTTATCTGGTATTGCACCAGGTAAAACTTTCAACAACTATTGTCATCTTCGAAATACGAGAGGTGAATTAAAGGTTATGCATTGGAGAAGTGGGAGTCGACCTTGAACTTTGTGTTCATGCCCATGGACACGATGTAGATCTTGTTATTAAAGCTTCTCTTAAATTAATTACTCCTTTGGTATAAGTTCATCTTATATCTGGGATCTGGCCTTTTGCAATCGTGGTTCCGACCATGTTCTCTTTTAAATACCATTTCTCGTGCAAGTTTTAGCACTTGTCTTCTGTAGAGCAATAACCCCAGTCAACTTCTACTTTGATCTGTCATCGAGTATTACCCCCTGGTATCTCGAGATTATCATGGAACTGCATAACTTCCTATGAGTTCTTCATCAAGTACTACATACTCACTGATTACAATTTTTCATTAGGCTCTGAGTTATTAAACACTCAAATACACCGATAACTAAACCGAGTCCGCATTACGGTTTAACAACTCTTACTAATATTCTTTATGTACGAGTTTGTACCCGATCATGTCATTCCTAGCCTGATCGGTTATATCATTACCATGCTAAAATTTTAACTGTGCTACCTGGTCCTTAATCCCGGAGCACAACTTTTGACAATGAGCTAAGGTTACGTCGATCTTCCCCGTCATATCAGTTCGCCTTGAACAACAATCTTGATTTCAGGTTTGTGTTGTACCTATGGTTCCAATAACCTCTTGCTTCATCATTCTTTTGACTGATGTGATCGCGGATCGATTACATCCTCGTGGAATCTCTCGACAAGTGTGTCATGATCACCATCTACATTCTGATGCTCTTCCAAGATATCAAGTGAATTAATGATGAGACATACCATCCTTGCCCTTGATGAATTGTATTATCATCGACCACTTTATTGCCTTCCCACCAACACGAGCTTGTTCATGTTTGTTGTTATACCTTGAGTTCCTTGCTATCCAGCAATTGTTCTTCTTTACCTTGGAGTATTACCATCCTTTATGTCAAGAATATTCTGAGATTGTTCCACCTCTTGAGAATTCTTGACATAGAAATACTTCTCACCATCGCCATTCTTTCTTGGTCCCCGTGTTAATTCCAACAAGTGAACGATGTTGTTTGGATTCTTTCCTTCTAGCAACCCTATCTCTTTGAAGTTAATGGTCGAAAGTTCATTCTTAGGCTATTGATTATTGCATCACCATTCTGACATTGGTCGTGCAACCCAACCCATATTTCGGGCGCACCTTTCAACCAATGTTTAATTGTGTATGTTTTCCTCGAGCATACTTCCTTATATCTTTTGATCTGACAAATGTTATCTCCTTGTTCACTTAATTGTGGACATCCATCTTTTGGGAATCTCGGTGAATTGCCGTTGAGTTCACCAGACACCTCCTTGTCCTCTCCTTGGGTTAATGATGAACTCTTGATAAGGAAAATCACTTCATAGTTCATTTCCCGAGAATCTTACAATGTCATTTCGTTGATATGTGCCGCAGCTTTTCTTCTCGGACATCCTGAGTCTGAGGTATCATGACACCAATCGGATCTGAATCTTGGTCGGATATGATGGTTGGGACAACTT
>NC_057804.1:365137011-365138623 GCF_018294505.1 Triticum aestivum
TTTTCAACAAGGACATTTGAAGCCAATGCTAAATGTTTCCTGCTAAATTATCCAAACACCGCTGTATGGGTAATGTCATGAAATTTCTCTCCCCTACCTAAGGAGTTTTCTACATTATATCCTGTCGTGGATATCATGCACTGCTTGTCCTTGGGAAGGATATACCCTGAAATATGTGTTTAAACACATTTTCCTTTCCATTGTTCTGCTTAATCTGACAACCATATTTTCCTTTCCATTATTTGGTTTAACCTTTCTTGTGATCGATGTGATCTAAGCAGTAATATTCTCCTGCTTATGTGTATACCTCGGTGTACAATTCTGTCAGCAAGACCCTGTTACTATTGTTGATGACATTTCGGTAGCCACCAATGGACGAGAACCTTGCCTATTGGCCCGCCTCGTTCAACGAGCAGGAAAATGGTTCTCTTCGTCCCTCGCCCTTGGTATCGACGTTGTTACCGACATAACTGACAGGTTATTCTATGACATGCCTTGCTATCATAACCGTGCAAGATGTCACCGCTCTCTCAACGTTTAACCCACATGGTGGGCCCATAACCCACAGTTCCACAGGATCAAAACCTGACTCTCCTGTACAGCCCTGTTACTAATGGTTATTTCCCACGCGTGGACTCGTATGTAATTCACGGGCCACCGTCATAGTGATCTATTCTGGTATCAGACGCGATACTTACTCTCGCTACTCTGAACCCCTTTCTCACCCGCTTGGAGCCTAATATGGTACCTTCGTACCTTACTCTCGAGGTATTTCATATGTTCAACTCGAGAGATAATCTTATACTAATTCATGGGTTAGCCCCGGATTGTTTCCCTTAAAAGCTTTATGTCGTAGTGAGCTGGCCCTTATCTTTCGTAAGTACGATGGAGTTCCCGAAGAAATGATGACCAGTTTATCATGATGCATCGGAATAAAGGATTGAAGACATCTACGAAAGGGATTAACTTCTTCGAGAAGATCCGTTAGATTATCGTAACCAGACCTTTCCCCCTTGCTCCCCTCTTAAATCTCGGGACGAGATTTCTTGTAGTGGAGGAGAATTGTGACGCCCGGGTAATTAAGCTACAGTAATCCCCACTAATGATGCCACGTCACCTTTGTCACTGTAGATAATCTCGGGTTAGTTCAAAAACCGGTTCGAATTTCAAATACAAAATCGAGCAAACAATAAAAGTTTTCAAATATTTAAAATTTAAATGTCCGGAGTGAACCAAATAATACATAGGTAATTATGGAGGTGAAACCACATTTTTATAAAATGTTTAAAGGCTCTAAACTAATTAAAATAGCAACTATGACAATTAATTAAATGCCTTTTAAAAATAATAATAATGCAAACTGTTTTAATTAGGTGTCAAACTTTTGGGGCAGTAGAATAAATTATAACATTAAATTAGGAGTGGTATTTATATTTTATAAAACAAAAATTAAAAGAAAATAAATAAAGAAAAGATAATACAAAAAAAAACAAAAAAAAACAAACAGGAAACAAACCAAAAATATATATATATAAAAGGACCCCCCCCCACTGGGCCTGACGGCCCAGCCGACTAGGCCACCACCGGCCCAACTGGGCAAAGGCCCAGCCGG
>NC_057804.1:365439947-365524577 GCF_018294505.1 Triticum aestivum
CCGGACTGCTAATCACGATCTTTTTTTTCCTGATGATCCTGTTGCGGGGTGCTCCGGGCTCGCTTGACAGTGCTCGAAGTTGTCGTCGGATTGGTGTGTCGGAGCAGGCTGCATTGTACTTCTGCCGTGAGGGCTGCCGTATGCTCTTCTGTTCAAAGGGAGCGGTCCATATTTCCATTGACAGTGATTTGCCCGCGCGGTCCTGGCATCTTGAGCTTGAGATATGCATAATGTGGTACCGCATTGAATCTAGCGAATGCGGTTCGTCCGAGCAATGTGTGGTAACCACTACGGAAAGGGACAATATCGAAGATTTACTCTCTGCTCCCGAAGTTATCCGGGGATCCGAAGACCACTTCCAACGTTATAGAGCCCGTACAGCGGGCCTCTACTCCGGGAATTACACCTTTAAAGGTAGTTTTCGTGGGCTTGATCCTTGAAGGATCAATGCCCATCTTGCGCACTGTGTCCTGATAAAGTAGGTTCAGGCTACTATTGCCGTCCATAAGGACACGCGTGAGGTGGAATCCGTTGATGATTGGGTCTAAGACCAGTGCGGCTGAGCCGCCATGACGGATGCTAGTGGGATGATCCCTATGATCAAAGCTGATCGGACAGGCTGACCATGGGTTGAATTTGGGGGCGACTGGCTCCATCGCATAGACGTCCTGTAGTGCTCGCTTCCGTTCCTGTTTGGGGATGTGAGTGGCGTAGATCATATTGACCGTATTCACCTGGGGGGAAATTTCTTTTGTCCCCCCATATTCGGACGTCGGGGCTCATCGTTATCGTTGCTGTGCAGCCCCTTGTCCTTGTTTTCGGCGTTTATCTTACCGGCCTGTTTGAACACCCAGCAGTCTCTATTGGTGTGGTTGGCTGGTTTGTCCGGTGTGCCATGAATTTGGCATTAGCGCTCTAGTATGCGGTCCAGACTGGACGGTCCCTGATTATTTCTTTTAAACGGCTTTTTCCGCTGTCTGGATTTAGATCCGCTGAATCCGGCGTTGACTGCCATGTCTTCAGTGCTGTCGTCGTTGTTCCGTCTCTTATGTCTGTTGCGCCGTGGCTTGCTGTTAGTATCACGGTCGTCCGAAGCGCCGGAATGTGGCATGGTGCCGCTGTGAGCCAACCAGCTATCCTCACCCGCACAAAACCGGGTCATTAGGGTTGTGAGAGCTGCCATAGACTTGGGTTTTTCCTGGCCGAGGTGTCGAGCGAGCCACTCATCGCGGATATTATGCTTAAAAGCCGCCAGGGCTTCGGTGTCCGGACAGTCGACTATTTGGTTCTTTTTAGTGAGGAACCGAGTCCAGAATTTCCGGGCTGACTCTCCGGGCTGTTGAGTAATGTGGCTCAGGTCATCAAGGAATGTGTCTTCTAGGTTTTCCCAACTGCCAATGGAATTTGCTGGCAGGCTATTTAACCAGTGCTGGTCTGGTCCTTTGAGCTTAAGGGGGAGATACTTGATGGCGTGTAGATCATCTCCGTGGGCCATGTGAATGTGGAGAAGGAAATCTTCGATCCATACTGCGGGGTCTGTTGTGCCATCGTATGATTCGATGTTTACGGGTTTGAATCCTTCTGGGAATTCATGATCCATCACTTCATCAGTGAAGCAGAGGGGGTGTGCGGCGCCTCTGTGTCGGGCTATGTGGCAACACAGGTCGGATTGGTTTGGGTTGCTATGTTCGGCCTGGCCGGATATGTTGATGGTGTATCCGGCGCGACGGTCATCGTCGCGCGCTGGGGGCGCCCCCTCGATCCATAGATCGATCTTGGCTGTCCTGCTTTATTTTCCAGAATATCTTGTAGGTCGTGCCTGTTGCCCTGAGCCATAGTGTATCGGCGTGGGGGTGCAGGCTGGTATCCTGTTTTATCCCGGCCATGGGGTGGCCGGTTAGCTGTTTTGCGTTTGAGTCCATATCTACCACGAGATCGTAGAGGCTAAATCGTAGGAGCTAGCCTATGATGGTATGATTGTAATTGTGATAGGCCTTCTAAGGACCAACCTCTCCGGTTTATATAGACACCGGATAGGGCTAGGGTTTACATGGAGTCGTTTACAAGGAAGGAAATATAATATCTGGATCGCCAAGCTTGCCTTCCACACCAAGGAATGTCCCATCCGGACACGGGCCGAAGTCTTGAGTCTTGTATCTTCACGCTTCAATAGTACGGACGTTGTACACAGTCCGGCTGTCCAGATACCCCCTAATCCAGGACTCCCTCAGTCGTAAAGGGAGAACTACTACGATTGTGTCCTAGTTCCTCTGGACGAGCACCTCGGTAGAGAAAGCCGAAAACTGACTCTCATGATGCGGCGAGAGCTGGTCGCTGTTCGAGAGGTTTCAAATCCTTAAAGATTTTTTCTATGTCAGGCGATGAATCGGTCCTTGTCCGATTTAGGCATGTATAGCGCCCCATGTTGGCCTTCCGAATACCAGGGGCTACACCGAAATTTAGAATTATAGAACTTCTATGGCTAAGTGAGGGTGATAAAGCTGTATAGTCCGATTGCCTTGTTCGTTGCGCTAAACACCTCCTTAAAGGACCAAAAATTTGGACAAAGAGTGTTTAGATTTATCCCGAATACCCCTGTACTAGTTACATGGGGGCAGAAGCCGACGACTGGCCAACTCTCAGATTTTATAAACGGCCGCACAGAAGGTAAAATTTTAAATCAACAAGCATTATATTGCGCAAAAGAACTTGTTTCATATTACAGGATAAAATGAGTACATTCACTCAAAGATTACATCCTTAGCACATTGCTTCGCCACAAGGCGGGAGCCCTTCAGGACACTGTCATAATACTTTTTGGGCCAGTGGTGCTCCTTTCCCTTCGGTGGCCCCTCCGTCATCAGCTTCTCGGCATCCATCTTCGCCCAGTGCACTTTTGCGCGGGAGAAGGCTATTCGCGCACCTTCAATACAAACTGACCGCTTTATGACTTCAAGCCGCGGGCAAGCACTCACAATACGCTTTACAAGGCCGAAATAGCTGTTGGGCAGAGGCTCGACAGGCCACAGCTGGACTATGAGGTCCTTCATGGCCAGTTCGGCCGCCTTCTGCAGTTCGACCAGTTGCTTCAGCTGGTCACTCAAGGGCATCAGATGTTTGGTCCCAATATATTGAGACCAGAACAACTTCTCCGTCGAGCTCCCTTCTTCGGCTCGGTAGAACTCTGCGGCATCAGATATGCTACGCGGTAGATCTGCGAACGCTCCTGGAGAGCTCCCAATTCAGGTAAGTAAAAGGAAAGTCTCCTTCACATGCTTGCTTTGCATAATGAATGCCTTACCTACCGCAATCTTCTTGGCCGCCTGAATCTCCTGGAGGGCCTTTTGGGCTTCGGCTTTGGCATCTCACGCGCTCTGGAGGGCCTTAGCAAGCTCGGACTCTTGAGTCTTAGAGTCACGCTCCAAGGACTCATATTTTTGGACGAAATCCTGGAGCTCTTGCTGGACCTCGTTGACCCGGGCCTCTTACTTCTCACGCTCGGCATGCTCCTTGGCCGCTTTGTTTTTGGCCTCGGTCAACGCCTTGTTAAGGGCCGCCACTTCGGTCGTGGCCCCTAGTAAAGTTCATGACGCTTCCATTAGCAGAAACCATTTTTTGTTATAAATATACAGACGGGGTATTACGTACCTAGATTTTCCTCGAGCTTCCTCTTCACGAGACTGAGCTCTCCCTCAGTCCGCTCCAGGTCCCGCTTCAATCCAGAGACCTCCGCAGTACGAGCGTCAGCAGCCAGCAGCGATGCCTGCTTATTCACACAGACATCTTCTGTTAGACTCATGCGAATGTTATTTGATCCTCTGTTCGGCTTTTCTTTCCGAACACCAAATAGAGCATTAGGGGCTACTGACTATATGTGATATTCTCTTGCAATTTTATTACTTACCTCAAAGCCTGTTAGGAGGCTAGCGCAGGCTTCGGTCAACCCGCTCTTGGCGGACCGGGCCTCTCAATCACCGTACTCATAAGAGTACGATGCTCTTCATCAATGGAAGCGCCGCGAAGCATTTCCAACAAGTTGTCCAATGCCTCTAGATAGACCGAGGTCATCGGTACAGGCGGCTCGCCCCCCTTAGAGAGAGGCTGCCGGCCTGAATCCGGAACCACTTGGGTTTCCGGTGTCGTATTCGGCTGGGGGCCAATCTTGCGGCGGCCCCCATTATTTGAGTCCATGGGGGTCTTCCCCATCATGTGCCCGGCGACTGGGATTTCGCCTGGGGGCATCTCCGGAACTGTCTCCCCATGACCCGGTATCCTTTGAAACAACACCTCGGTATCATCCGCGGGCTTGGGGGAGGAGGCTGTCGGGAGTGAATTGTTGTTCATCGCCGACGGGCCCAGAGACCCCTCCAAAGAGGATACATCGATGTGGGAGTTGGCCGGACTGCAAGTGCACGTTCGGCATAAAAAGGAGTTATAAAGCATACATACCGGAAGTACTACTGTGTCCGGATACTTACGACTTAGCCAGGGGCTTGGCTCTGGGCTCCCACTCCTCGTCGCTGTAGGTGGCGGCGGTGGAGTGGTCCGGAAGGAAGGGTTTTCCCTTCTTGGACACCTCGGCCTCCCCATGCACGGCGGCCTTTCTTTTCTCCCCCCCCCCCCGATAGGGGAGGGTGGGATTTCTTCCTCCTCCTCCTCGTCTTCGGAGGAGGAGGGAATCTCGACGTCGTCGGACGTTACATCTGACGTGACCTTGCGGCGGAGACCTTCTCTGGTCCCCACAGTCTTCTTCTTGGTCTTCTTCTCCGGCACCTCATAGGGCGCCGGAAACAGCATCTTCATTAGAAGAGACGATTCTGGATCTTCGGGTAGCGGAGCCGGACAGTCAATCCATTCCGCTATAGCCACCCAGTCCTATTAATCGGCATGGAGGCTTAGATTCCTTCCGCGAGTGTGCTGGTAAAAGGCAAATCTTGCAAAATATAAAAACTCACCGGATTGGTTGGGAGCTTTGCGCTGAGTCCACGATCTTCGGTTTTGGGCGGTGGTACCTCGTTGGCCTTGAATAGCACCTTCTAGACGTCTTCGTGCATCGTGCCGAAGAGCTCTCACAGCGTCTGGTGTTCAGCCGGGTCGAACTCCCATAGATCACAAACCCGTCACCGACACGGAAGGATCCGACAGAGGAGCATAACCTGGACGACATTGACGAGCTTGATTTTCTTGCTTATCATGTTCCGGACGCAGGTCTAAAGTCCGGTCAGCTTCACCGCTGAGCCCCAGGCTAAGCCCTTCTCTTTCCACATGGTGAGCCGCATGGGGACGCCGGATCGGAATTCGGGGGCCACGACCCAGTTGGTGTCACACAGCTCGGTGATGTAGAACCACCCCGACTGCCACCCCTTCACGATCTCCACGAAGGAGCCTTCGGGCCAAGTGACATTGGGCATCTTGCCCACCATGGCGCCCCCGCACTCCGCATGCTGGCCGCCCACCACCTTTGGCTTTACGTTGAAGGTCTTAAGCCATAGGCCGAAGTAGGGCATGATGCGGAGGAAAGCCTCACACACGACGATGAACGCAGAGTGTTGAGGATGAAGTTGGGGGCTAGATCATGAAAGTTCAGCCCATAGTAAAACATATGCCCGCGGACGAATGGGTGGAGGGGGAATCCCAGTCCACGGATGAAGTGAGAGAGGAATACTACCCTCTCCTGGGGTTTCGGGGTGGGGATGATTTGCCCTTCAGTCGGAAGCCGGTGCACGATGTTTGCGGACAGGTATCCGGCCTCCCGAAGCTTCATGATGTCCTCCTTCGTGACGGAGGAGGCCATCCACTTGCCTCCCGCTCCGGACATATTCGGAATGACTTTGCGGAGAAGGTGAGGGCTTGGGCGCTGGAGCTCGAGCGAGAGAGAATGGATGAGCAGAGGAAGTAGAAGGCGTGGGTGAAAAAGGGGAATCATTATCTCTTTATAAAGGCGGTAGAAACCATGCGCCTCCCCACTCTTATTCCCCAGCGCCGTGTTGGTGCTGCGGTTGGGTTACCCAACCATTATTGATGAGAATCCCGTGATAAGGGGGACACAATCTCTGCTTCAACAAGAAGTGCCAGTAAAACCACCTCGCAAAATGTGCGGTAACGGGTCGAGAAAACGGTTCGAATAATAAACGAGCCACGACGTGATGTCACACTATGGAAAAATTGTCAATAGATTAGACTCGTGGAATATTATACTCTCCACGGTGGTATATGGAATTTGTTTTGCAGAGCCGGGAACGATTCTTGTGTTCAAGATCTACTTTGGAGTATTCGGAGAAGAACATGCCTTGCGATTCCGAAGACAAACAGCGTGCCGTACTCATCGTCATTGAAGCCCGGTTCAGGGGCTACTGAGGGAGTCCTGGATTAGGGGGTCCTCGGACAGCCGGACTATATACTTATGCCGGACTGTTGGACTATGAAGATACAAGCTTGAATACTTAGTCCCATGTCCGGGTGGGACTCTCCTTTGCGTGGAAGGCAAGCTTGGCAATTCGGATATGTAGATTTCCTTCTCTATAACCGACTCTGTGTAACCCTAGCCCCCTCTGATGTCTATATAAACCGGAGGGTTTAGTCGGTAGGACAACAACAATCATAATCATAGGGTAGCTTCTAGGCTTAGCCTCTATGATCCCGTGGTTGATAAACTCTTGTAATACTCATATCATCAAGATCAATCAAGCAGGAAGTAGGGTATTACCTCCATAGAGAGGGCCCGAACCTGGGTAAACATTGTGTCCCCCACTGATACGTCTCCAACGTATCTATAATTTTTTATTGTTCCATGCTATTATATTACCCCTTTTGGATGTTTATGGGCTTAATTTTACACATTTATATCATTTTTGGGACTAACCTACTAACCGGAGGCCCAGCCCATATTGTTGTTTTCTTGCCTATTTCAGTATTTCGAAGAAAAGGAATATCAAACGGAGTCCAAACGGAATGAAATCTTCTGGAGCATGATTCTTGGAACGAACGTGATCCAGAGGACTTGGAGTGCAAGTCAAGAAGCAGCTGAGGCTCCCACGAGATAGGACGGCAAGCCCCCCCTATAGGGCACGCCCGCTGTCTTGTGGGCCCCTCGGGCGGCCACCGACGTACTTTTTCCTCCTATATAAGCCTACGTACCCCGAAAACATGTAGGGGGCAGACGAAACACAATTTCCACCACCGTAACCTTCTGTATCCGCGAGATCTCATCTTGGAGCCTTCGTCGGCACTCTGCCAGAGGGGGAATCGGCCACGGAGGGCTTCTACATCAACATTCTTGCCCCTCCAATGAGTTGTGAGTAGTTTACCACAGACCTACGGGTCCATAGTTATTAGCTAGATGTCTTCTTCTCTCTTCTTTTTGGATCTCAATACAATGTTCTCCCCCTCTCTTGTGGAGATCTATTCGATGTAAACTCTTTTTGTGGTGTGTTTGTCGAGATCCAATGAATTGTGGGTTTATGATCAAGTTTATCTATGAATAATATTTGAATCTTCTCTGAATTCTTTTATGTGTGATTGAGTTATCTTTGCAAGTCTCTTTGAATTATCAGTTTGGTTTGGCCTACTAGATTGATCTTTCTTGCCATGGGAGAAGTGCTTAGCTTTGGGTTCAATCTTGCGTTGTCCTTACCCAGTGACAGAAAGGGTTGCAAGGCACGTATTGTATTGTTGCCATTGAGGATAACAAGATGGGGTTTATATCATATTGCTTGAGTTTATCCCTCTACATCATGTCATCTTGCTTAGTGCGTTACTCTGTTCTTATGAACTTAATACTCTAGATGCAGGCAGGAGTTGGTCGATGTGTGGAGTAATAGTAGTAGATGGAGGCAGGAGTCGAACTACTTGTTGCGGACGTGATGCCTATATACATGATCATGCCTAGATAATCTCATAAGTATTCTCTTTTCTATCAATTGCTCGACGGTACTTTGTTCACCCACCGTAATACTTATGCTATCTTGAGAGAAGCCTCTAGTGAAACCTATGGCCCCGGGTCTATCTCTTATCATATTTGCTTCCAATCTACTTTTAATCTTTACTTTCTGCATCTATATTATAAAATACCAAAAATATACTTATCTTATCTTATTATCTTTATTAGATCTCACTTTAGCAAGTGGCCGTGAAGGGATTGACAACCCCTTTATTGTGTTGGTTGCGAGTTCTTTATTTGTTTGTGTAGGTGCGTGGGACTTTTGAGGAGCCTCCTACTGGATTGATACCTTGGTTCTAAAAAACTGAGGGAAATACTTATGCTACTATTGCTGCATGACCCTCTCCTCTTCGAGGAAAACCAATGCAAGCTCAAGATGTAGCAAGAAGGATTTCTGGTGCCATTGCCGGGGAGGTCTTCGCTCAAGTCAAGACATACCAAGTACCCATCACAAACCCATCTCCCTCGCATTTACATTATTTGCCATTTGCCTCTTGTTTTCCTCTTCCCCACTTCACCCTTGCCATTTTATTTGCCCTCTCTTTCCCAATCTTCTCCTCTCTTTTTGCTTGCCTTTTTCTGTTTGCTTGTATGTTGGATTACTTATTGCCATGGCGCAAGATAATACCAAATTGTGTGATTTCTTGAATACCAATAATAATGATTTCCTTAGTACTCTGATTGCTCCTCTTAATGATGTTGAGTCTTGTGAAATCAATACTGCTTTGCTGAATGTTGTTATGAAACATCAATTTGCCGGCCTTCCTAGTGAAGATGTCGCTACTCATCTAAACAATTTTGTTGATTTGTGTGATATGCAAAAGAAGAAAGATAGGGATAACAATATTGTCAAATTGAAGTTATTTCCGTTTTCACTTAGAGATCATGCTAAAGTTTGGTTTTCGTCTTTGCCTAAAAATAGTATTGATTCTTGGAACAAGTGCAAGGATGCTTTTATCTCTAAATATTTTCCTCCCGCTAAGATCATCACTCTTAGGAACGATATCATGAATTTCAAACAACTTGATCATGAGCATGTTGCCCAATCTTGGTTAAGAATGAAATTGATGCTTCGCAATTGCCCTACTCATGGTTTGTATTTATGGATGATCATACAAAATTTTTATGCCGGTTTTAACTTTGCTTCTCGAAATCTCTTAGATTCGGCCGCGGGAGGCACGTTTACGGAAATCACGTTAGGAGATGCAACAAAACTTCTTGATAATATTATGGCTAATTATTCTCAATGGCACACCGAAAGATCTTCTAGTAAAAAAGTGCATGCTATAGAAGAAATCAATGTTTTGAGTGGAAAGATAGATGAACTTATGAAATTGTTTGCTACTAAAAATACTCCTCTTGATCCTAATGATATGCCTTTGTCTTCTTTGATTGAGAATAATAATGAATCTATGGATGTGAATTTTGTTGGTAGGAATAGTTTTGGAAACAATGCTTATAGAGGAAACTTCAATGCTAGACCGTTCCCTAGTAATTCCTCTAATAATTATGGAAATTCCTACAATAATTCTTATGGTAATTTTAATAAGATGCCCTCTGATTTTGAGAATAGTGTGAAAGAATTTATGATTTCTCAAAAGAATTTTAATGCTTTGCTTGAAGAAAAATTGCTCAAAGTTGATGATTTGGCTAGGAACGTTGATAGACTTTCGCTTGATGTTGATTCTCTTAAACTTAGATCTTCTCCTCCTAAGCATGATATCAATGAGTCTCTCAAAGTAATGAGAACTTCCATTGACGAGTGCAAGGAAAGAACCGCTAGATTGCGTGCTAAAATAGATATCTTTATAAAAGCGTGTTCTTCTAGTTTCCATGAAAATAATGATGTGGATCTTAAAGTTATTGATGCGTCTCCTATTAGATCTATTTTTTGCAATATGAATTTTGATGATTATGGGACTGATGGTGAATCAACTTTGCCTAGAAGGCGTCCCAAGAATTCGGAGTTTTTAGATCTTGATGCTAAATTTGGTAAAAGTGGGATTGGAGAAGCCACAACTTCAAATAACATGGAACCCACTATCTCGGATTTCAAGGAATTTGATTATGATAATTGTTCTTTAAAGGGTTGTATTTCCTTGTTGCAATCCGTTGTTAATTCTCCTCATGCTTATAGTCAAAATAAAGCTTTTACCAAACATATTGTTGATGCCTTGATGCAATCTTATCATGAAAAACTTAAATTGGAAGTTTCTATACCTAGAAAACTTAATGATTAGTGGGAACCTACTATAAATATTAGAATTAATGATCATGAGTGTTTTGCTTTGTGTGATTTAGGTGCTAGTGTTTCCACGATTCCGAAAAATTTATGTGATATTCATGGTTTCCATGATCTTGATGATTGCTCTTTAAATTTGCACCTTGCGGATTCCACCATTAAAAAGCCAATGGGAAGGATCAATGATGTTCTTATTGTTGCAAATAAAAATTTGGTGCCCGTGGATTTTATCGTTCTTGATATAGATTGCAATCTTTCTTGCCCTATTATTCTTGGTAGACCTTTCCTTAGAACAATTGGCACGATTATTGATATGAAGGAAGGGAATATTAGATTCCAATTTCCATTAAACAAAGGCATGGAGCACTTTCCAAGAAAGAATGTCAAATTACCTTAAGAATCTATCATGCGGGCTACTTATGAATTTAGTGCCAAAGATGGCACTCGTTGGATATTTCTTCGCTTTTATGCCTAGCTAGGGGCGTTAAACGATAGCGCTAGTTGGCAGGCAACCCAATATTCTTTATGTCTTTTTTTTCTCCTGTTTAGTAATAAATCTTGCATCTACCTTCTGTTTAGATGTGTTTTTATATTTTAATTAGTGTTTGTGACAAGTAGAACCTATAGGATAACCTATGATAATAGTTGATTTGATTCTGCTGAAAACAGAAACTTTGCACGCACGAATATAATTTTGTTAAATTACAGGAACGTGATTTTGTGTTGATTCTTTTTGATTATGATCAACAAACAAAATTTCCAGGACTTCCTATTTTGGTAGGATTTTTAGAGTTCCATCAGTTTGCGTTAGTTACAGATTGCTACAGACTGTTATATTTTTGACAGATTCTGTTTTTCGTGTGTTGTTTGCTTATTTCAATGCATCTATAGCTAGTAAATTAGTTTATAAACCATAGAGAAGTTGGAATGAAGTAGGTTTAACACCAAAATAAATAAAGAATGAGTTCATTGCAGTACCTTATGTGGTAGTTTTGTTTTCTTTCACTAACGGAGCTTATAAGATTTCCTGTTGAGTTTTGTGTTGTGTAGTTTTCAAGTTTTGGGTAAAGCTTTATGGACTATGGAATAAAGGGTTAAAAGAGCCTAAGATTGGGGATGACCAAGGCAACCCAAGATATTAAAGAATATCCAAAAGCATAAGCTTGGGGACGCCCCGGGAAGGCATCCCCTCTTTCGTCTTCGTTCATTGGTAACTTTACTTGGAGCTATATTTTTATTCGCCATATGATATGTGTTTTGCTTGGAGCGTCGTGTATTATATTAATCTTTGCTTTTTAGTTTACCACAATCATCCTTGCTTTATACACCTTTTGGGAGAAGCCTATTTGATTAGAATTTCTAGAATACTCTATGTGCTTCACTTATATCTTTTGAGCTTGATAGTTTTTGCTCTAGTGCTTCACCTATATCTTTTAGAGCACGGTGGTGACTTTATTTTGAAGAAATTACTAGTCTCTCATGCTTCACTTATATATTTTTGAGAGTCTTTTAGAATAGCATGGTATTTTCTATGGTTATAAAATTGGTCCTAGAAAGGTAGGCATCCAAGTTGGGTATAATAAAAACTATCATAGGAAGTGAATTGGATGCTATGATCAATTTGATAATTGATAATTGTTTGGAGATATGGAGGTAGTGATATAAAGTCATGATAGTTGGGTGATTATGAATTTAAAGAATGCTTGTTTTCAAGTTAGCAAGTCCCATAGCATGCACATATGGTTAAAGTTGTGTAACAAATTTGAAACATGAAGTGTACCTAGCTTTTGTATCCTTATGAGTGGTGGTCGGGGACGAGCGATGGTCTTTCCTACCAATCTATCCCCCTAGGAGCATGCGCGTAGTACTTGATTTTTGATGACTTCTAAATTTTTGCAATAAGTATATGAGTTCTTTTGACTAATGTTGAGTCCATGGATCATACACACTTTACCTTTCCGCCATTGCTAGCCTCTTCGGTACCGTGCATTGCCCTTTCTCACCTTGAGAGTTGGTGCAAACTTTGCTGGTGCATCCAAACCCCATGATACGATACGTTCTATCACACATAAACCTCCTTATATCTTCCTCAAAACAGCCACCATACCTACCTATTATGGCATTTCCATCACCATTCCGAGATATATTGCCATGCAACTTTCCACCGTTCCGTTCTTCATCATCATGACATACTTTACTTTTGTCATATTGCCATTGCATGATCATGTAGTTGACATTGTATTTGTGGCAAAACCACCATGCATTATTTTTCATACATGTCACTCTTGATTCATTGGACCATCCCGGTACTCCGCTGGAGGCATTCATATAGAGTGATATCTTGTTCTAGTTTCGAGTTGTAATTCATATGTTGTAATCAATAGAAGTGTCATGATCATCATTATTAGAACATTGCCCAATGCAAAAAAAGGAAAAAAAAGAAGAGAGGCCAAAAGAAAAAAAAGGCCCAAAAAAAGAAAAAAGAAAAAAAAGAAAAAAAAAGGAAAATAAATAAAAGGGCAATGTTACTATTTCTTTTTCCACACTTGTGCTTCAAAGTAGCACCTTGTTATTCATGTAGTGAGTCTCATATTTTTGTGCTTCAAACTAGCACCATGTTTTTCATATAATGAGTCTCATAAGTTGTCCTTTTCATACTAGTGGGAATTTTTCATTATAGAACTCGGCTTGTATATTCTTACGATGGGCTTCCTCAAAGGCCCTAGGTCTTCGTGAGCAAGCAAGTTGGATGCACACCCACTAGTTTTCTTTTGTTGAGCATTCATTTATAGCTCTAGTGCATCCGTTGCATGGCAATCCCTACTCCTCATGTTGACATCAATTGATTGGCATCTCCATAGCCCGTTGATTATCCTCATCAATGTGAGACTTTCTCCTTTTTTGTCTTCTCCACACAATCCCCATCATCATATTCTATTCCACCCATAGTGATATAACCATGGCTCACGCTCATGTATTGTGTGAAGGTTGAAAAAGTTTGAGATTTTTTAAGTATGAAACAATTGCTTGGCTTGTCATCGGGGGTATAGAAGTTGGGAACATCTTTGTGTGATGAAAATGAAGCATAGCCTAACTATATGATTTTGTAGGGATGAACTTTCTTTTGCCATGTTATTTTGAGAAGACATGATTACTTTGATTAGTATGCTTGAAGTGTTAATATTTCTTCTATCAATATGAACTTTTATTTTGAATCATTTGGATCTGAACATTCATGCCACAATAAAGAAAATTACATTGAGAATTATTCTAGGTAGCATTCCACATCAAAAATTTCTTATTTATCATTTACCTACTCGAGGAGGAGCAGGAATTAAGTTTGGGGATGCTTGATACGTCTCCAACGTATCTATAATTTTTGATTGTTCCATGCTATTATATTACCCCTTTTGGATGTTTATGGGATTTATTTTACACATTTATATCATTTTTGGGACTAACCTACTAACCGGAGGCCCAGCCCATATTGCTATTTTTTTGCCTATTTCAGTATTTCGAAGAAAAGGAATATCAAACGGAGTCCAAATGGAATGAAACCTTCGGGAGTGTGATTTTTGGAACGAATGTGATCCATAGGACTTGGAGTGCAAGTCAAGAAGCAGCCGAGGCTCCCACGAGATAGGAGGGCGTGCCCCCCCTATAGGGCATGCCCCCCTGTCTCGTGGGCCCCTCGGGCAGCCACCGATGTACTTCTTCCTCCTATTTAAGCCTATGTACCCCAAAAACATGCAGGGGGCAGACGAAACACAATTTCCACCACCGTAACCTTCAGTATCCGTGAGATCTCATCTTGGAGCCTTCGCCGGCACTCTGCCGGAGGGGGAATCGACCATGGAGGGCTTCTACATCAACATCCTTGCCCCTCCGATGAGTTGTGAGTAGTTTACCACAGACCTATGGGTCCATAGTTATTAGCTAGATGGCTTCTTATCTCTTCTTTTTGGATCTCAATACAATGTTCTCCCCCTCTCTTGTGGAGATCTATTCGATGTAAACTCTTTTTGCAGTGTGTTTGTCGAGATCCGATGAATTGTTGTTTATGATCAAGTTTATCTATGAATAATATTTGAATCTTCTCTGAATTCTTTTATCTGTGATTGAGTTATCTTTGCAAGTCTCTTCGAATTATCAGTTTGGTTTGGCCTACTAGATTGATCTTTCTTGCCATGGGAGAAGTGCTTAGCTTTGGGTTCAATCTTGCGGTGTCCTTATCCAGTGACAGAAAGGGTTGCAAGGCACGTATTGTATTGTTGCCATCAAGGATAACAAGATGGGGTTTATATCATATTGCTTGAGTTTATCCCTCTACATCATGTCATCTTGCTTAATGTGTTACTCTGTTCTTATGAACTTAATACTCTAGATGCAGGCAGGAGTGGGTCGATGTGTGGAGTAATAGTAGTAGATGTACGCAGGAGTCGGTCTACTTGTTGCGGACATGATGCCTATATACATGATCATGCCTAGATAATCTCATAATTATTCGCTTTTCTATCAATTGCTCGACAATAATTTGTGCCTCCACCATAATACTTATGCTATCTTGAGCGAAGCCTCTAGTGAAACCTATGGCCCCCGGGTCTATCTCTTATCATATTTGCTTCCAATCTACTTTTATTTGCATCTTTACTTTTTGCATCTATATTATAAAATACCAAAAATATACTTATCTTATCTTACTATCTTTATTAGATCTCACTTTAGCAAGTGGCCGTGATGGGATTGACAACCCCTTTATTGTGTTGGTTGCGAGTTCTTTGTTTGTTTGTGTAGGTGCGTGGGACTTTTGAGGAGCCTCCTACTAGATTGATACCTTGGTTCTCAAAAATTTAGGGAAATACTTACGCTACTATTGCTGCATCACCCTCTCCTCTTCGAGGAAAACCAACGCAAGCTCAAGACGTAGCACCCGCCTCCTGTTATCATTAGCCTTAGACGCACAGTTCGGGACCCCCTACCCGAGATACGCCGGTTTTGACACCGACACCTACACTCTTCACGAAGACATATGACGGTGAACTGTTTGTGTGCCAAGTCTATGTGGATGACATTATCTTCGGCTGCACTGACGAAATATATAGTGATGAGTTTGGGCACATGATGCAAGAGCAATATCAGATGTCCATGATGGGTGAGCTGAAATTTTTCCTCGTCTTCTAATCCGTCAGCAGAGCAACGACATCTTCATATCTCAAGAAAAATACCTCAAAGATTGCCTGAAGAAGTTTGGAATGCAAGACTGCAAAGGATACACGACGCCAATGCCAACCAAAAGTCATCTGGGCCCTGCTGACAATGGTAAAGAGTTTGATCAAAAGGAATACCGCTCCATGATTGGTTCTTTACTTTACTTATGTGCATCTAGGCCAGATATAATGCTTAGCGTTTGCATGTGTGCCCGATTCCAAGCGGCACCAAAGGATATGCATCACCTAGCGGTGAAGCGAATACTTCAATATTTAGCTTACACCCCAACAATAGGATTATGGTATCCAAAGGGCTCAACATTTGATATGATTGGATATTCTGATGCTTATTATGCTGGTGACAAGATTGATGGCAAGTCCACTTCAGGAACATGTCACTTTCTCGGATGATCTCTTGTCTGTTGGTCTTCAAAGAAGCAGATTGTGTATCACTCTCCACTGCTGAATCTGAATGCATTGCTGCTGGATCGTGCTGTGCTCAGCTCCTCTGGATGAAGCAAACTCTCAAGGACTATGGCATCCACACGAAGAATGTGCTACTCTTCTGTGACAATGAAAGCGCCATCAAGCTTTCCAAGAATCCAGTTCAGCACTTGAAGACAAATCACATTCAGATCCGTCATCACTTTCTCAGAGATCATGTCAACAAAGAAGATATTATATCATTCACATCAACACTGAAGAGCAATTGGCAGATATCTTCACAAAGCCCTTGGATGAGAAAAGGTTTTGCAAGTTACGGTGTGAGCTAAATATCTTAGAACCCTCAAATGTCCTGTAATTGGACACACATCCTAAGACTTATGCATGTTGATGACTTTGATGTGCAACACACGAAGTAACGTATATCTTGAATCAATGAAGACATACACTCTAAGTGTGAATACAATAACGTGGAATTTGACTTCGGAGCGCCACGATAATTGTGCGTCGTGTCTGGGTCTAGAACTTCCTATACGGTGGGTAACACCACCACCAATGTTCTTATTGAAGTGTTTCTCTTGGCGTCATGGTTGCATAGTCTTCGCATTTCGTTTGTCTTCAACATTGATTTGACTTCAAGGATTATCTTCACAATGTTGAGTTGATATATATATTTGGTGTGTTCTGTCCCCAACATCATTCACTTATAGCTATGTCTTCATTCTTGAATCTTTATTGATCTAAGTGAATATGATCGGACCCTAACCTATTCTGTGCTTCTTCCTCAAATTGTATCTGTCCAAATCATATGCATTCTATTGAAACCTGTCAATTGTCTTCTGAGTCCTTGTCAGTAGAAGATAATGTGACAAACATTTAATTCTAAGTTTAATGTTGTATCCTTATTGCCAGAATACCGGAGAAGCCGGAACGACCACCCGACAATCCAGGCGTCGTGGGAACATGGAACAACTTTCAATGAGTTGCATGCATGCCACGTGTCCCTCAGATGTGAACCGCTAGGGGCACCTAAGTAATTGCGTTGCGCCGCCCTCCTCCTTCCTATAAATACTCACCCACTCGGTCAATATCTGTTCTTCCACCTTGCACAAACCCTAGCGCCTCCTCTAGCTCACATCGACGCTGGAGACGATGTATTTAGCTGCCATGACTTCTTCGACGCCATCCTCACGCCGGCCTCGGACCTCGTCCTCTCCACCGCTGCCATAGGTCTCTTACACCACCGAGCTAGGGTGCGGAAGATTTAACTGCTTGGACTCTCTTCCAACCTCGTCTAGAAGTTCGTCAGCGGTAATTAAATCTTACTTTTTACTACCTTTTTGATCCGTCAAATCCATCCACTTCAACCAAAAGTGGTTTCTTCACTTCCAAATCTGGGTATATCTTTTTCTGCATCTCATATTATGCCAAAAATATTCACTTATGCTTCATAACTAGTTAGATTCCTCACTTGTACTTATTCATGGATTCATACAAATCTGGAACCAACTCTCTTCAAATAAGTGAATGTCTTCGCACTATGAGGTCAATGTCTTCTAAACTGATTTATCTTCAAAATCTTCTAAGAACGCATATGACCTCTTCCCCTTCCCTCGCATCTCTAATGCCGTCAGAGGTACATGTACGTGGGAGTATCCCTTGGTTCTCATAGTCTGCATTCAATTTGCAGAATACTTACAATGTCACATTGAATCTCTCGAAGCCAGTTCTTGTTTGACCAGAAGACGAAAGCCTTTCACTTTGTTGAAGCCAATCAGTCTGAATATTATGGCTTTAGAAAAGTCTGCATGGAAAGGTGGCAGGCAACACTGTGGCAACACTGCACTTGATTTGCCTCCTGATCTATATGAACTGTACAAGTCAGATCCTGAGGAAAATTACAACCAGCACAATAACCGGATTTAGTGGATCAGAAGATATTGGGTTGAGGAATGGTTCAAATACATGTTTGTAAATCCTGAATATGCTGAAAAGAATGCTATCAAGCGCCCATGGGGTGACTGTCTGTACCGAGGCTAGGTGCCAAAGAGCAAGGCTGAAGCCATTGAGCGAAAGTTCTATCCTTGTATGGTCAGAGGACCACAGCCTGAAAACGCTGACCCATCTTCTCTATTATGGTGTCGTGAAGACAATCTTTTAAATGCAACTATCAATTTGCTAAACACTCAGCTGTCAAGAACCAAAAGGAGTTTGGCCTCAACTTCAACCCTAGCCCCTTCGCTCCAAGATCTGATGGGACACGTGAAGCTAATGAGAACAGAATTGGCCCCTTCGCCAATTTTGATGGGCTTCTGTCTCACATTGCTTCTCAAAGAGCAGTTGTGGAGCAATCTGCTGGAGAAGATGATTCTGATTATGCTCCCTCACCTCCAAAGGAGAAAAAGAAGAAGATGGCAAAAGCTTCAAAGCCATCTTCCTCACGAAAAGCTTCAACCAGGAAGACTATGAAGCCTGCACCGCCTGAATCCAGTGTGCAGTCTGAAGATTTATCTCGCTTGTCCAAGAGGACCAAGAAGCCATTGCACAAGAGGGCCACTGGGTAACCCCTGACTTCGTTTGCTGTTCTGTGCAACGAAGATGACACCATTGATCTGTCCAACGATGAAGATCTTGGTGTTGATACTCTTGAGATGCTTATCAAGAGCAAGCAAGAGGCTGAAATCTTCAACGATCTGCCCCTCTTTGATATTGATATTCTGAACAACTTCATTGATGAGTGGTTCGAGGATCAGCGCATCAGTATTGATAGTCTTCAGCTTCTAGTGGACATCAGCGTCACATTCCACGGAGCCATTGTAGTGATTTGGCCTTGGCTCAAAAGATTGTCGAGCTCAAGAACAAAATCGATTATGAGAAGGCTCACTTCAAGAAAAATATGGCCAAGCTCAGTGTGGTAGATGTTCAAATCTTCAAGAAGATGTTGCATCACCTCACGGAGGAGTTCCACAACAAGCGAAATGAAGCTAAAGGCTCGTGAGAGCGCATCAAGTATTTCGCTCAGAAATGCATTCAAGCACACAATGAAGCTGAGAAGCGCAAAGCTCTTGGGTGCCTTGGCATTGATCCTAGGATGGCTGCAAAACAAAAGAAGCCTGCCGTGACACAGACTAAAGCACCAAGGCAGTAAGAACCTCGCATTGTCTTCCCTTCCAGCATGACAGGCTCAAAGCCTAACATCCCCTCAACAGCTTCAGAGCTGAAGAAGACAAGGGCCGCTGAAGCCGAAGCCAAGAAGCGCAAGTACAAGGACGCATATGATGATGCCCCTTCCAAGGGAACTAAGTCTTCAAAGAAAGAGCGTGCTGCAGCCTCTCAGCCTCTCATTGTTGAACCTATCTCAGTTGCTCCTCCAGCTGCCACCAACCAAGATCGACGTATTGTGATCCACCAGCCTGCTTCCATAGAGGCTCATGAAGATGAACAAGTTCCAGCTGTTAACCCCAACGCAGCTGAAGACATTGGTCATGAAGATAGTGTTGTTGATGATGAAGTACTTCCTCAACTCGAGCACCAGCTGGTATCATCGCCTGCTCCAACAAGCAGTGAATACATTAGCATTGGTTATCCATTGCCGCCAATCGCTCAAGATGATTCCTGGGCTGAGCGCCCTCAAGAAGAAACCCATGTTCAAGATGAAACACCCCGTACTCCACCAACATAAGTTACCAATCCGGTACTTAATGACGACAACTACATGGAGACCACTCCATCTCCAAAGGCGTCGCCCGTGTTTCAACGGCTTCGCAAAGGTCTCAGGCCATCAGTCTCCATGTCAACCATCCCAGAAGAAGATTCACAACAATCCAGCTCATTGGCACGTCAAGTGTTCCCTGAAGAGAATCCTTCTGTGACGGTTCCAGTGTCTGAAGCTAAAGCTGCTGAAGACATTCTGGCTGCATCAGCCGAAGAAAAAGAAAGAAGAGAAGAAAGAGAAAGAGTTTCCACACCCCCTACCACACACCAAGTCATTCTCGAGGATAATGTGATTTTACAAGACCCTCCGGTCGTTGACCACATGGAGGTTGAGAACAATGAGCCTACCACAAACACTACTGAAGCCAATGACCCTGTCTTGGCTGAAACCATGTGGAGCCTGAATCTAATGTTGTGCCTGAAGCCAATGTGAATCTTGAAGTTGCTATGACGCTAGTCCCTACTGACGGTGCTATTCCTCCCCTGAGGCCTCACACCATGGAAACGACTTACAATCGCGATGGGGAGTTGGTCACGGTTCACTGGCCAATCATGGTTCCTCCCACTGCTCCTGGACCACAATATGATTATCAAGTGGAGCAGCGACCACAAGTTCAGAAGCAAAATCCAAGGCTGCCAAGGCTTCTAGGAGCTGCTACATCGCCAGGATCATTCAGCGTAAACAGCTTCAGAGGCCACAATACCTTATTTGACAGTGCCAAGAATCCATACTCGATGCCAAAGATCTCTTCAGATCACTTTTGGAGACATCAACTGTGCAGCTACTACTCTTGTATCCTCTACAACCAAGAGCAAACCTTCACCCACATGCGTCTTGATTGTGAAGCTGTTGCTGGGCTGCCATGTATTGAAGAAGCTTTGAACGCTTTCGGGATGCTGGTCTTCGGCAATTTGTCACTGCCAAAGAGCACTAGAATGAAGAGCTTCTACTGCAGTTCTATGCTACTCTTCACATTCATGGCTAAAACAGGGATCCGAAGACATGGATCCTCGAGTGGATGAAAGGAGATGTGCACCATGAAGCCAAAGGTCAAGGCATCATCGAGCTTACCTCTCTGCCCACTCTAGGTGAATTGTATGATCCTGGTTTTCAGCGTCATAGAGAAGAATTGCAGAGTATCTTTCAGAGTCTTGAACCCAATATGAGTCAGATGCTCAGTATGACGAAGCCATTGCCTCAAGATGTAGAATATCCCAAGGAATTCTTTGTCAAGGACCTCGAGTACTTGCCCCGAAGTCTATCATATACTGAGGCATACTCTATGGCCAATCAAGGGACATTCTTCCTAAGCCAAACTGGAAGGCACCATGAAGACTTTGGTATTCTATATTGTCAATGGCATCAGATTCAACTCCCAGGATTTCTTCATCAGACAGCTTGCTGCATTTGGGATTGATTTGTTTGGCCTGAAGTTTTATGCTCCATGGGTGATGCGCCTGATCAAACTCCATTCTTCTGTCGACTATCAGGCTTCAGCACACAACCATCTTGTCTTTCTGCCTGAAGTTGATCTGTTAGTTCAAGCCATCTACCCAGAGCCTGCCAAGGAGCCTCTATATCTTCATAATGTTGATCATCAAAGCTTCACGCAACCCATAGAAGGAGTTCATGTCTCCAATGCTGCTATTCCTGCTTATCCTCTGGTTGGCAATGTGCGTATGCCTCATTGTGAGAATACTGAAGCCACTGCTAGGACCATTACCCAAAGGCCTCGGAAGTGTTCTCGTGTACTCAATGACCGAGAGATGCTTGTGGCCTTACATCAGAAGTAGGACAAGCATCACGACTGGCTGAAGTGTCAGATGCATAGTATCTTGGTGGATGTCAATCACATTCGCAACTTGGCCACCAAGAACTCATTTGTTGCCCATGAAACCTCTCAGCGGTCCTGGAAGAGCCTCACCCTACTATGTTCTGAAGACGATCTTCACGAAGATGGCTTCACCGAGGGCTTCAAGTTTGATTCCAGGCCTCCATAAAATGCAAGCTGGCACCGCACTCCCTCACTTGAAGATTCTGAATATTCATCTTCGGCTGCAACTGTTGTTGCGAATGTCTTTGATGAAGAAGACGACGCCACTTCACCGACCATGGCTACACTGCATCTCGACACTGCATCAAGCCCTTCTGCACCACCAAACTCCAACGTCGACCCTGCTCATCCATCTGCTCCTTCTGGGAACGAGTAGACGCTCTATGTCTTCAAACCTTTTTGGTCATTACTGACAAAAGGGGGAGAAGCATATGAGTTGATAGTCTTCAAGCGGTTCCTTATGGGTGGTTGCACTATTTTGCCAAGTATTTACAACTCCCGCCTTTTGATACATTTGGTTCTTTGAGTTGTAACACTTAAACTCGATGGTCGTCTACTACTTTTTCTCCTACTTTGTGATGAGATGATAAATTCTGCATGAAGTCATTCCGCGGACGTCCATTTTCCAATATGCATATCATTATCTTCATTATATTTCTATATGCATAATGTATTGTCTTCACACTTTGAAGATGGCCTCCACAAAGCAAAACCTGCCATGTGCATTTGCATTCAAAAGCAAATCATTTATATGCACATCTTCAGGGGGAGCCTCGTCATATGTATGAAGACAATACTCACAACACTGAACTTTCACATACTTTTATCCCCATTGAAAAATTCAACCAGTTTGTCATCAATCACCAAAAAGGGGGAGATTGTAAGTGCATCTAGTGCCACCCCTAGTTGGTTTTGGAGTATTGACGACAAACTTGGTCGATGGACTAATGTGTTTCTGAGAATTGCAGGATAACACAGGTAGTAGTCCCATATTGATTCGGTTTACCTACAAGAGATGAACCCTAAAAATGTGTGACAACATTGAAGACAATGGTGGTCTGTGAAGATATTCACATTGAAGACTATGACATGAGAAGACATCATATGAAGACTATGGAGTACGAAGACATAGTTGTTTCGTAGTTTCCTTTTCTTCTTTGTTGAGTCATAGGAACCACCGTACTATTAAGTGGGGTCCAAGTTAACAAAATCAGAGTGACTGAAGTAATGCTCAACCAAATCCTATGTATTCGAGCGAAGACAATGAGAGCAAATCTTATCCAGAGCTGGATGAGTCAGCTTTACTTGTAGCCCAAGTCAAGCTGCCGCGTGTGTTTGAAATCTGACCATTGGACACATGTCAGTTCCTTAGTGACCCAGGGTCATTTTGGACAAATCAGGTCGGCTTGCCTCCTAGCTATAAATAGCCCACCCCCTACACCATAAATTGGTGGCTGCTCAGAGTTAGTGCACGCCTTTTGTCATTTGAGAGCAACCCACCTCCGAAGCCTTTGAGAGAGTAATCCTTGCGAGGACAAAGCCCAAAACACCAAGAGCCAAAGAGTGTTAGGCATCACTGAACTCTTTCTGTCCACGTGATCTGAAGACTCATTACACTTGAGGACTGTGAATCCTCCAGCCGGTTAGGCGTCGCGTTCCGAGCATCCAAGAGTCATTGTGGATTGCTGGTGAACAAAGTCTGTGAAGGTTTGGAAGTCTCCCTTGAAGACTTACTAGAGTGATTGGGCGAGGACTAAGTGTTCTTAGCTCAAGGGGAATAAGGTGAAGACGTGGTCTTCTGAGTTGAATCTCAGACTCCCTAACCAGACGTACAATTGTCACAGCAACTGGAACTGGTCCAACAAATCCCTGTCCTCTCCGAGCAACTGGTTCTATCCTTCACCTCTCTTTACTTAGAGTTTGTCTTCGTGAAGTCATTGCCTATTTGTCTGATCTGTTTGACTTCACTAAGCGAAGACTGTTTACTGTTTGGCTTCATACTATCTTCCATCCTGATCCATACTACCTAGCTGCTGATAGTCTTCGTGCTTTCACTACATTGCTTACTTGACTATGGCTTGTCTAGTGTAGTCTATCTTCCGCTGCATATCAATAGGTTCATTTCTATTGTTTGTCTTCAAAGCATACATGTTTTGAAGACTTTCATAAAAATCGCCTATTCACCCACCTCTAGTTGAATACTAGCACTTTAATTTGGAAATTGCTACTATGATTCCTTGCACTTGGAGTTTATCAATGCACTCATGACAACTTACTAGAAGGATCTTATTCAATCCATTGGTAGAAATAGTGGACTCTCGTGACATGAAACTAGGTTTAAGTGTTTTGGATGCACAAGTAGTATCTCTACTTGGTGCAGATTTTTACCTAGCAAAAGATATTGAGCAAGCAGCACATGTTGGAGGATCCATGATAATATAACTTCTATGTGAATATAAGCAAACATAACACATTACGTTGTCTTCCTTGTCCAATGTTAACTAGTTGACATAAAATATTTAATGGGGGGCTCACAATCATAAAAGATGTCTAAGATAGTATATTTATATGTGAATCTTTTCTTTTCTTATTAAGCTTTCATGGATTGCATCATTGACCAATACTATGTTTGTTAACTTCCAATGAATTTTATCAATTATACTTTTCTTTATTTAAATTCATTACTTTCCATGGGATTAGCATTGATATTTTTATTATTTTCATTGCTAAGATTGAAACATAAAATTTAAGATGCAAAACTCAAACTACTCTTTGTTATATAACTCTCAACTCGATTACAGAGGTAGATAGGTCAAGAAACAAGCACTCGAAAGTAGATCATACTAAACTTTTATTCTTCTAAATCACAAAATAACTAAGGATCGAACTAAGATTGATAAAGATAATAAAAGTGATGGCCATCCAATTTTGTGCAGTTCCACTAAAATTGAGGAAGACATGCCCGGGTATGGAGATACGCATCGCTGTTTCCAAAAATATAAAAAAGGGATATAGTGTTGTTACTTTGTTTTACAAGATTAGCAACGACATCTCAATTGTCAATAAGAATTAATGAAAAGTACACCAACAAACATAAGCATCATAATTATCTTGATGGGAACTAAACCAGGATACCCGAGAAAAAAAGCATTTCTTCATTTAACCAGTGATAGTACTACTACCATATGGACAATGACTGCACAACCACCTTGTACTTTTTGTCGAAACAACATGTATACCTCCACCGAGGCATAAATCAGGACAACTTTTCGAGTGGCATTTCCTCTATAATAGTACTAGTAGGTGATGTTAGACCAGCCGACGAACCCTAGATACTATACATGGGGAGCTGGGGAGTAGTCGCATAGAAGAAAACCCGCACACAGCGACCTGGGGAGCTGGACAAGTACAAGAAGTTATACCTCAGGTGGGCGAGATTTCATTTAGGCGGGTGGGCGGGATCTGCCCACACGACGGCAACGAACAAGGGTGCAAACGATCTTCGTCCGCGCCAGCGCCGACTCTGAGAGGACGGTGCACATAGGCTTCCTCCGTCGCCGACGGTGACAACGTCAACGCTGCACCTCCTCACCTCCTGCAGTGGATGGGATTCGATAGGATCTATGACCACTTGTGAGGAGAGAGATAGAGTGGACACTGTCATCTTGTTTTAATATGGAGAGGGTGAGAGAGCGAGACGCGAGAAACTCTGTCAAACAAGAGGCTATAATGGAGTAAAAAAATCTCTCCATAGCAGTGGCTTTAAATAGAATACGTGCGTTCTCGAAAAAAAGAAACGAAAACTGGCGGACAATTTTTAACGTAACAAGAAAGAAAACTCGATAAAAAACACGCCCCCGCTTCCAGGTCGCAAGAGTCGTCGCGCACACACACATAGACATAGACATGCATATCCGTGTTTACGTAAAATTCCATTTCCATCTACATCTCTAATCATATTTGTCCAACTGGCACATTATTTACGTTGTTAATTTTATATGCAGCAATATGAACATACAACATCTCTTGTTTGCGGACGTCCGGACCGCTGCCACGGCCGGTCCTGACCAACACGAACCCTCTTCATCACCCGCGCGTGCTTCCCGCCCGAAACAGTCAGTGCTGCATTCATGCCCGGCCAGAGCGGACACGACCTCTCACTGGTGCCGGCAGTGAAGTGGCGCGCCGGCCGAGAGAGCGTCGCCCGCGCCGCTTCTGGGTCCACGTGACCGCTCCGCATTCAAAGGTCGCAATAGCTGGCTACAACATGCATGTAAAAAGTTCTTGGGAGTCCGTGCTACAGCTAGCTGTCCTCCCCCAACTCATCAATCTCTTCCAGTAGTGCTAGTACTCCATGGTGCGATCCATCCACAAGCAAGCGGGAAAGTTATCGTATACTCGGTTTGCGGTGAGTGGCATGCCGAGCGACCGTGTGGGGTCGAGCCGTGGAGGAGGGTGAGACACGAACATGACATACGTGATTTAAATGTTGGTTTTGCTCGATGGCGCGATCCAACGAAACGAAACGTTGGTTTCTCTCCATTTGCATTTTTTCTCTGGAAAAACGGAAACTTTCCACTCCATTTTCATTCCTATTCCAAGGTTTCCCCATTACAACATTCCATCAAATACAAAGAAAAACTAACACGCATGCCGATGCATCTCAATGATTCACAAATCATATCCAATATTTACTTCACAACTAAAGACAAAAGTTGTGAGAGCGTGTACGAAAGAAAAACTACTGATGGGGTCACTACGACTTAAACCCTAAACCCTAAACAAGATTTAATTTCCTGGCCAGGTAGAACCTGTCGAAGGAAAGATGGCTGGCACCCTCGGATCATACGATGCTTTTGTGCAGTTCCACTAAAATCAAATTGAGCATCCCTGATGGCAAAGATATTGAAGAAGTGTGATTAGAATAATAGTACTGGCACTAGTTCATGAGACATAAACTCATCACAAGTAGAAGCCGGTAGAAGTAGAGAAAGATCGACATGGAGATGGAGCTACGGCAGTGGAGCAAGCCGGCTCCAAAAGGAAGATGGACTACCTGGGACGCTGGGCTGTAGCTAGAAGCACGGTTGGGACGCGGCATCAGCCCATACCGCTGTGACCCCTGATTGGGATGCACCGATTGTGGGTTTTCTCCCTCGCCGATGTTGACCGCGTCTATGCAGAACATTGTTTCCTTCCCCCAGCTGCGGGATCAGGCCCGTCGTTCTACGGTTGTGAAGAGAGCAATCTAAGCAAGCAGGCTTGTAGCTTAGGCTCCTGCTAGTGTATATATAGTGGTTTTGTTTTTCTCTCCATATCAACCATTTTATATTGCATACGTTTCATTGAAGAGTGAAATGATGGTTGCTTCTTCCGACTAACTTACTGTGTGATTTGACTGCTCCGTAGTGGCCCCTACACGTACTCCCCCTACGTGTATGCAACAGTCACACGTACACATGGACGCAAAAACGCGCGCGATGCCCTAATGCATGCATGTCTGAGCACATGACGGAACACACATAGTCACGCTCAAGTGCTCAACCTACACGTGCATGCATACACATACTCAGTCAGGGTGAGCTAGTGACCGTATAAACACCAGAAAATATATATATTGAGCGTAATGAGCGTATGATGAAGTCCACTAACCATATTTTTACAAATATACAGTGACAGACAGTGTATTTATCTCGTTTGAAATTAAGCCATATTAACTAGAGAGGAGGCAGTATGGACTAGCATTACTTTGCTGTGTCCCGTCAACTTGCCGAACGAGGAGAAGGTTGTAGGACGGGAGAAGCTTGCACACGGTGGCTCGCGGGACAAGGAGAATCTTTTGACTAATGCAAGCTCTGCCTCGCTTAGGCGGTGGACGTGCAACAGTTAATTCGGTGTCAGATTGCCAGAAGCATACACTATACTACTAGTACTATTATTGTTCGACTTCCCGAATAGGCGAACAGCCAAGCGCAAAGTTTACTAGTAGTACTAGTACTACTACTATAGTCTATAGAGGTATGTACTATACTAGTACTAGGAACCGGATGGAGGAGCGTTTGCACTCTTATTATGATTTTAAAATGTGATAAAGCAATCTTCAACACATTTGGTTCTCTTTGAGGGTTCTCGCATGTGATAATGGAAGTTCATTGCATAGAACACTGGCCACAATTCTCGCTTAATTCTGGCTCATATCCTGTTACCAATAGGAGCGCTCGGTAATATTTCCTCTTTTTTTGTTATTCCGCATGTAAATAGGTCAGCAAACCTTGCGGCGCATCTTCGTGTGAACCGTGCTGGCTGCACTTTGAATGTGGCTGAGAGCTGGCTTGATGAAACAATTCACTTCCTACTTCTTTTTTTGTGGGGTACCTCACTTCCTAGTGACCACTGTCTTAGCTGATCGTCCTAAGATATATGAATAAAGCTCTCTCATTTACCCGCAAAAAAGATTAAGCTATATTAACCGGAAAGGAGGTAGTATGGACTAGCACTACTTTTTGGTGTGTCCCGTCAACTCACAGAATGAGATGAAGCTCGCTTATGCCTTTTGACTAATGCAACCTACCCTCGGTAGACATGCATCAGTCCATTCGGTGTCATATTGTCAGAGGCATACACTGTAGTACCCAACATGCGGAGTAACATCATCGTTCGACTTCACGAAGAGGCGAAGAGCCAAGCGCAAGGTTTAGTAGTACGAGTAGTACTACAACTAGAGCCGCATGGTGGAGCGTTTGTATTCTTATTTTTTTAATCTCTGATAAAGTACATGTTTATTCCGGAGAAGCGCGGAAAACGACAGCCCAACATGTAATGATGATATCAATCAACCAACCATGCTCGAATATATCTTGGCGTCCGTGCGAGCCTGTCTGTGTGTTCTCGCTCCTCGTCTCTCTCAAGGAACGGTGGGTTGGTCATTTTGCCATCAATTGAGATCGGTTTGCTCACACTCCTGTCCCACATGTCAGTGATATGCCAAGACGAGGTGCGTCGACCAACTGGCCATACGCGTACTTGGTTTTGCCCCTTCATATACTACTCCTCCCTCCGTCACAGTTTACAGGGCGCGCTTCATTATGATGCATTTCTCTCAATGCATTTCCACCACCAGAGAGACTTTAGACACATTTGGTTTAATGCTCAATTAATTAGGGTGTGGTAACCGCAATCAAGTCCACAATTTTCTCTCGATGTACTCCCTCCTTTCCGGTTTATAGGGCTTATCTCAAAATTTTAGTTTTTCCATTTTATAAGGCTCAATTTGGTTGTTTTCCATCAGATGTTCAGATTCCAAGGTGCATTAAATCATTGCATGCAAGTATTAAGAGAAAATTGACCAATGCATGTACTTTATGCATGCATGAAATGCAATTAATGCATTGATAAACATAATTTTTTGAGGAAAACAAGAGCATTAATTAGGTGCTTTTGCAAAACTACAAAAAGTATTCCACCACTCGCCATCTACCTTGATTGGTGAGATTTTTGAATTGAGCACTATAAACCAGAAAGGAGGGAGTACTACTACGGATTGGAGTAAGGGCATGCATGTGTGTACCAGGGGTGGAAGCACTGCATGCATGTGTGTACGCATTATTCCCTCTAGTAATAGACACCGTACTATAACTACCAATGCTATTTTTCAGGCTGATCACTAGTCGCCTTGGTCCCACAGATTTTTTTCTTTTTTCTGAAGCACGCTCTATAAACAGTGACGGATGGAGTAGTATGAGCAGATTCAAAGAAGAGCGTATTGATGGTCGCTTCTTCCGAGCAATTTACAGTGGGAAAGGTGGGGCTTATGATTTGACTGCTCATTACTCACTATTAATGCAGTAATGACCGGGCTGAGTCTCCCATGCGGTTATGCACTACCCCCTCGGTTCTTGAATATACTCCGGAGTATTTGTCTTTCTAGAGATTTCAACGAGTGACTACTCAAATATTTGTCTTTTTAGAGATTCAAATGGACTACTACATACAGATGTATATAGACATATTTTAGAGTGTAGATTCACTCATTTTTCTCCGTATGTAGTCACTTGTTCAAATCTATAGAAAGATGAATAGAGTATTTAGGAACGGAGGGAGTGCACATACGAAGCAAAATGAGTGAATCTACACTCTAAAATATGCCCATTTGAAATTTGTAAAAAGATAAATATTTAGGAACGAAGGAGTATAATTTTGTGCATGGCACATGGACCCAGATGCTGAAGAGGCTTCTGGCAATGCTATAAAGCTTCCATCATTTGTTTACATAATTGACGTACTATACAAATAATTTTCCAACGACATTAAATTGTACAATGGTGTGAGCTTTCCGCTTTTGTTTCGTGTATCTTGCCATCGATGCTCTTTTGGAAACAATAAAAAACTAACTTCCTTGCTAATGCATGTCAATTATTAGCAGATCAGAGCTAATATTTACATCACAACTGAAGACAGAGTTGTGAGAAGGTGTTAAATTAAAATTGATCCATGCTTTCATTGGCAGCAACGTCCCCCCAGCTCTGTCTAAATCAACAAGGCATGTTGGGAAAAAAGTAGCTGTCTGGAGAATGCAACATTCCGATCATTTTGTGCAGTTCCACTAAAATAGAGCTGAGCGTCCCTGTTCCAAAGATATTAAGTGTGATTATGATAATAGAGGACTGTTGATGAAACAATAAACACACAAATAGAAGCCGGTCACCTTTGCAGTCTCTCTTAAGACTAACTAGTTGGAGAAGATTAGGCTCGGAGTTGGATGAGGAGGATAGAGCAAAACCAATCTCCCTTTGTGCAGTCGCACTGAAATGTAGAGACGTTGCCCGTGTGACATTTTAGTATAACTGCACAAAACACTCTTAAGAAAAAAGTGATTTGTGCAGTTCACCAAAAGGTCGCAATAGCAACGAGGTGAAATGGATAGCCCTGTTTGAAAAAAGAGGTAGAAAGGAAACAATTACTGGCCAATAACAGTTGATCACACATGCAACGACAAAAAAGAAGCATATTCCTTGTCCTAAGGGAAGCTAACAAGACGGTTGTGTTTGTCTAAAACGGTGTGAGGACGAGATTGCAATATGGAAAGTACGCCGGACGAGCTATGTTGTGGGCAAAGAACTATGGAAGATCCACATGCAGCAACGTGGGAAGACGGGCAGTGGAGCAAGGACGGAGGGGATACCTGGAGGTCATGGGGATGTAACTAGGTGAGGGGCGGCGGGTGGAATCTGCCCATACTGCGGCAGCAAGCAGGTGGCGTAGGCCCTGCCGAGCTGGAGCTTGGTCGGAGAGAACAACATGTACCGCAGATCGGGACGTGCTGCCTCGGTGTCGTTGAATGGAGAAACAATGCACTTCCTCCCTTTCCCCCAGCGGACGGGATGCGTCCGGATCAGTGACCAACGGTGAGGGAGAGAGAGGCCACCGCAGCCTTGTGTGAGATACTCTGAAGAGCGACAAACCAGGCAGGCAGGCTCCATTGTATATAGTGGAGCGGACTAACTTTTTCTCCATAAAAATCGTTCTATATTCTGTGTACGTGCCATTGAGTGCTATAACTTTATTTAAAAATAACGCGGCAACGCATCAAGTCGAACTTTGTTTCGTGCACGCGTGGTACACGACCTCCCTAGGTAAACAACCGCTACATGCGTTCAAATTAGCATGTGGTCTGCCATTTCGTAAAGAAATGAGCTCCACTATGTACCCATGCGGGTGTGGCTGGGCACGAAGCGTGAGTAGGTGCATGATGCACCTATTCTATTCTTGTATACATACACCACCTACGTGGGGTTGTGTGAGAGAGATACAAACCTAGAGAGATATAGTGTGTGGGTTCGTGAGAGTTTTTTGGAGGGGGGGGGGTCAATCAAAAAATGTAACATATGCAATGTGTGTGAAATAGAGTCCTGGATATAACATATATATAGAGGGGGCGATCCACGCGAAGAGAGTGGAGGTATCATCGGCTTGAAGTGTCCATAGAATCGAAGTGAGGGATGATGTGTGTGTGTGCGCGCGTGATCAATAAAGAGTGTCATCGAATTTGTGTATGCCCACGTCAAAGATATAGAGTGGCTAGCCTACTGGAACGTGAGAGGGGACATGTGCAGTTTGTCTCTGCGGCATGTATACCTACCTACAGCGCTCGACTGTCGGTCTGTGGTGGGGGAAGAGGGAGGCCCAATTAACTATAGAGGTACAATGGCTGGTATATGTGTGGAGGAGGAGAGAGGCCTACCTCATGTATTAAGGAGATCGATCTGCCTCATGTATTAATGGAGATCGATCGGCATCCATGCATATGGGTAGGAGAGGAATAAGGTTGGGAGAGAGATAGAGCTAGAGTGTTGGAGGGGGTGGTAGTGGAGTTGCTTCTAACAAATGGTGGGATAGGCTTGCTAGACAAACGGAGGGCACGCCTGCAATATCAAGAAGAGAGGAGATGGCTGCTTGTTGTTGTCTGTGCACGTGCGTGTGTGAGACGGGTCAGGAGGCATGCACGAATGATGAGGGGGGACGATATGGCTGTGGTAATCACACGTAACTACATAGGAAGATCAATCGCCCTTTGTTAGAGAAAGGAGAGACATAACTTGTGAGGTACGTCGATCGATGGGGGGGGGATAGTTAAAGTCGATATGGCTATATGTTGGGAGATTGATAGGTATACATGCATGTGTGTGTTAGAAGCAAATGAGGCACGAGGAGAAGTATATATAGAGAGAGGGATGCATCTAGGAGGTGGTACGAGAGGCATACTATATCGAGGGGGAAGGAGTGTGAGAGTACGAGATCGATGAAAAGAGTGGTGGGAGTGAGGCATGGACGGTGACAAGAGAAGAGGGGAAGCTTGTGTTTGTGCTAGGCACACCTGGCTAGAGAGGCATATCAATCGATGTGTGCAGTAAAGAAGGAGATGGGGGGCCTACACACACCATGGGTGAACGACCTAAAGTGAAAAGACGAATTTGCGCGATGGAGCTGGAGAATGCCAAGGGAGGGTGAGAGGGATGCGGGCGTGTGCATGCATGAGAGAAAGTTAGCGCTAGCTACAAAGATAAGAGGATTGTGTGGGTGTAAAAGACGAATAGAGATCATACTTCATTATAAAAAGCGAATTCAGATATTTGAAGAATTTATCATAGTGTTTTAAACCGACGCATGTGTGAATATATATAACGGTTATACACATGGTGTGGTTATGAACATGTTATACTACATATAATATATTTTATCTCTACTCTTACAAAAAACGGAGTTGTTGATGATGCTGTGTCTGCCATCCTGCAATATAGGCCATCCGATTTATATCTGGCGGATAGGAAGGAAACTATGGCATGTTTGAAAAAAGATACCCACACCCCTCTCCATATTTGCAAATTAGGCCCCTTGATCATGTTGATGTTCTGTGGAATGCATGGGCATCTTGCTAGTACTACGTATAATACATAGAACATTGATTATAATTTGGGGTAATGTGTGGCTTTTGCAGCTCAGGTCTAAATACTTGTCATAATGTAGGGGGCGGGGCACTATACTTTGTGTGATAAACACGGTGTACATATGGAACATGGTTTAGATTATGAATATATAGTTAGTACATCAATTGTACTATTATTTGGATTCAACATCAAGTGTATTCAAAAAATTGAATTCGAGTTCATGTAGTACACATAGTTCATATCTATCTCTATAGAAATCATGTGGTGTGTTATTAAGGTAATACACGAATGATGGTTGAAGTTGGCAACAATCATGATTGTAGATTCTTATTGAAATAGATAAAAAAATTCAAATTTAGTTCGAATTGCAGCAGTAGTATAGACATTTGGAATGCACTAAAATGTTGGTATGAGTAGGTTACATGCATTATACAACAAGCAAAAAAATTTAATCGGACATAACATGGAGCAGCTATGAATAGCATTTGTATAGTAAAACGGGGCAAGACTCTCTCTTTGTGTGGTGTGAATAATTTTATTTTTTTTGTTTTCTTTTTGGTTGAGGGAAGTGCGAATTGATTTGGTACGTACAAGTACAATATTACTACATGTTAGGCTTGTCCCTAAAATTCAATCCGCGTCTTGTTATATCCCGAAAATTCAGATATCGTGCTCCCAAAACTTGCGCCTTCACAACCTGCGCCTTGCTATCCCAAAATTACAACGCGCGCGAAAACTCCCTCCAGCTGCCAAATCCCGACACGCGAAATCCCCCTTCTAACCCTGAGCCGAAAGGGCCGCTAGTTCAAATCAGTTGGGGGGTACTTTTGTAACACACCCTACATTTTGGACAAGCGCGTCCCTTAGTCATGCTTCACCCCCTCCCATCGCCCCCTTTTTGCCATTCGAAATCCTAGGCCGCCATAACCTCTCCGCTCCAACCGCGAAATCCCACCCTCCTCCGTCCGCCACCTCACCGCTGCCCAGCCGAGGCCTCTTCCCCGACGATGTCGTCCACCACAACAGCTCGACGTCCCTCGTCCACCTCCCTGGATGAGGATCCATCATCCATCTCGTCGTCCCGCCGGTTTAGCTGCCCCGTCCTCCACCTCTAAGGAGCTACTCCAATGATCGCCTCGTCTATCACGGCTGCTCCATCTCCATAGTGTTGCCTTAACCTGCTCCACCGGAACCGCAACATCCTCACCAACTCCTCGGACGAGGCCAAGACCTACTCGGCGCCACCAGTGAGGTTGTACACTCATAGCATCGCACCTTCTCCTTAACTCGACCTCTCGGCGCCGACGGTGCTCCATCTCGCACCCCCATGGAGCAGCTACCTTGAAGCTAGCGCCGCGGGCGACATCTTCACGGCAGCTCTCCCCAAGTGCGAGGCCCCTTCGGCGGCGGCGGCCATACCAGCTGGATCTGCTGCTGCTGCTCCATCTCTCGCTCGCTCGCTCACGCTGCTACTACTGCTCCGGCTCTCGCTCGATCGCTCGGTCGCCTAGCTGTTGCTGCTGCTGCTCTCCCCCTCGCTCATGCTGCAGCTCTGCTCCGATTTGGCCACACTTCAGTCGACTGAATCGACTTTTGGGTTAGTCGATTTTCAGGGGTTGGGGGGCTCATCGGAGTTAAGGAAGAATCACCCGCAGCGGGGACGGGGGCTCGCCGGAGAGGTACCACAATATCTATCTTAGGGTTTAGGGTGGGGGCGGGGGGCCTAGAGGGATAGCCGGGGCGGCGGTGGGGAGTTGTTTCAGGGCAGCGAGGCGGCGCTGGGGCCGGCGATTCGGCCGGTGGTGGCTGGTGGCTCAAGGGGGTGCAGGTTGAAGATGAACTGCAGGACCTCCTTAAATTACATGTCAAATGCCTCTCTGCTACCAATGCGTTCAGTTTCGACAGTAGCATTTAGATTCCACAGTAAATTTCAATTTCTATAGTTAAGTTCAGAGTCAACAGTGTTTACCTCATCTGTTGTAGTCAGGTGGTTTTTGGTGATGTAAATTTTACATCTATTTGATATCATCTATTGGAGATGCTATTAGAATCCCACTTGATATTGACGATGTCTGTCTTGTGCTGCTTCAGCCTTGACGTCTTACGGCTCACCGGAGCTGCTCCAACGACAGAACGATCCATCACAACAGAGCAGTACCCTGGACGCCGTTTGCAGATTCCTCAGATTTTCCTCCACACCTCCGATAGCCACCTCTGCCTCAACTGCTTCAACGACCAACCCAACGATGCTGAGGTCGATACGGCTACGGCAAAGAGGTTGTACACTTGTTGCATCACTTATTACTATACATTCACGTCGATCCATTAGGGCTATTTTGGTTCAATGGAAAAACATAGCAATAGGGGATTTTCCAATGGCCCTCTACTATTCAATTATGCATGCATTTTTTTGAAAGGAATGAAGCAAAACATCCACCTGGACCTACTTTTCAAAATCCTATGCATGAAAACAAGACCAAGTGCATTAGTGGCAGAATAACATTGTAACTGTACACACTTTCATATGGTTTCACTTTATTTTGGCCATGTTACTTTGCATTCCTCTTCTCTTCCAATTCCTGTAAACCAAACACCAAAGTTGACAGAAATCATGTGTTTACAAATGCTCTATTTACCATGTGCATTCCTATCCTATTCCGGTGTTTTTCCTATCCCTGCATTTTAAGAATCATGCAAGCCAAATGAGCCCTTACAGAATTACTTCAGTTATAGGTACGTGTCGAAGGGAACTTTGTGTGGTTCGTCCTGCTCCTGATGCGACGTCGTCCACCTCACCTGAGCTGCTCCACCGACAGAAGCATCCACCAAACTAGACATCACGACTCCTGACCGTCTTTCACCGCCTCAGATCTCCTTCCCTGTCGCCGGCACCCACCGCAAGGGCATCGCCATCATCAACTCAGCAGATGAACCCGAGGAGTACGCGGGTCCACGAGAGAGGTCACACTCTTTTGTTTCTGCTTATGTTATGCATTGCTTAAAATTACATGCTACTTTATCGTCCTATTCAGCTCTTGGACTCCCAAGTCAGGTCCAAATTAATGTTCAAACTTGAGTTCTAAATTAGTTGTGGGGCAAATATCAAGGCAGCAATGAATAGTATGTCTGTCTAATATCTGGTTCACCTAGGGTATGCCTATGTTGTTCATCTTGGGTAGGAAACAAATAGTAAAGCAATCACCATCTGTCTTTTTATTAAATTAAAGCAATCATCAGCCTACTATCATTATTTTTGGATCCATCCACTGGTTTTTACCATCACTCTAAATTTCTGCATGCTCTCCTTACATAATCTCACCATATTTTTTTCGTATGCATGTCAGATATTGTACACAGTCATGCTGAACATGTAGAGAAAAAGAGAAGAGTTTTGCGCGGCAATACAATGTCATGCAGACATCGCTCCATGGTGGGTTCAATGGCAAACCCTCCCCACCCCTCTCCAGATTGTAATCCAGAGGAAGATATCTGTTCTGAGGTGGATTCAGACGCCGCTGACCACTCCTATTTACCCCCCAAGGTGTTTGCTCTACCTTGGCATGATGATGTTAGTCATATCATGCATATGTTGCCTTGCAGTGCCTACTTTTGACATCATATATGTCATCTGCTTAGTTTAGACATGTTCTGTAATGCCACCTGTTTAGTTTCTATATCATATATGGGAATTATGCAGTCTCATGTCTTTTAGCCAGCCATAATATATGTGAAATGTGCAATGCCATCCTGCTTAATCAGGCATCATATATTTGAATGATATCTTGCCCATCCTTTTCTTCATTACATTTCCATTTGTCGACAATGTTTGTACATTAAACTACTCTTCCTGTGAATCAGCCATTTGGGTGGGAGATGGAAAAATCTAGAGTGAAAACAAGGCCTTCAGAGCAGACAGTGCTACCTGTCGAAGTAGATCTCTTGTTGGGTCCCGATAGCTCCTCAGAGATGGATTCAGAGACAGATGACCAGTCCTATTCCCCCACCGAGGTGTATGCTCAAACTTGGCACGGTTACACTTCTCATATCATGCATATGGTGTCTTGCATTGCATAGTTTAGACATCATATACACAATATTCAACACCATGTTCTTAGTTCAGACATCATATCGAATGCCCTCTGTTTAGCATACAAATCACATATGTGAATTAAATGATGCGATCCTGATTACTTAGATACCATGTAGGTGAATTATGTCATGAGATCATGTTTAGTTATTAATCATATCCTTGAATTATGTTATGCTATGCTATCCAGTTTAGATAGACATCATATATGTGAAATTATGTCATGCTATCCGTTTTAGTTAAATAATATACATGTCAACTATTTCATGCCTTTTTTCCACACTATCTATTGCATCTGTCTCTCATGCAATGTCTGTACATTCAACTATGTTTCCTGTTTATCAGCCATTTGAATTGGAGCGGGTGATGCCAGTATCCAGCGGACTAAAAACACGGTCTTCAAATAAAACAGTGCTACCTCTTGGTGGAGATAGCACCCCGGTTGTACATGCACAAGAACCAGCCCTACCACACATAACCCAAACTCTCGTAGATTATACCCCTACTGTGATGGACAGAGAACCAGCTTCACCCAATCTAACCCCAACCGCAGCACATAATAACCCAGTTCCTGTTGACACAGCACCATCTCCACCACAGAGCTCCCAAACAAGAGCAGTTAGTAAGGCAGCTCCAGTGCCCAAAGGGCCAGTACTACCACGGCGAACCCCAACTCCACCAGTTAGTATGCCTATTCCTGTGGAGGAAGCACAACCAGCTAGTCGTAGTTTAGCAGCTATCGTATTTGATGTTGTTAAATCGTATCTGCGTATCTTCCCATCTTAGAAATATTATACTGAAGATGAAGGAAAATGCTAGTTGCAGGTGTTTGTCCAGGAGTTATGTGTAAGTAATGTTATTCATGGAAATTACTTTGCTGTTCCCATACATCCTACCTCCATGATGGTTATAATACAACAAATTTTCCCATTTTTCTCTATAGAGAAGGACCGATTTGGAAACTCTAGATGAGGTAACCTGTGCTAATACCTCTACTATCTTCAAGAATGCTTGGTGGCAGTATCAAAATTACCTGAAGAAAACGTACTTCACCGGCAAAGGAACTCATAAAATTCCCTTATGTTCTCCTGAGACACATTTACTGGACGATGACTGGGAACGCCTTGTTCTGTACTGGTCTCGAACAAAGAATGTGGTAAAGTATATCAGCTCATTTTCTATTTTTAAGTACTATATTATTGCATCTTACTGTACTCTGTTCATGTAGAACAAGTGCCTAAACCTGAAGAACAACTTTTCTAATTTAAGATTCCATTGCTATCATAGTTCAAAAAAGCGCTAGGCGTTAATTGTGTGTTTTGCCACCGCCTTGCGCTTTACTGACCAAAGCGCATGCTTACGCGCAGTTATGCATAGATTAAGCATCGTTATGCGCAATGCATTTTGCCAACGCCTAGAGCCTAGGCGCGCCTTTTTTAACTATGATTGCTATTGTGCATACTGATTTGCTCTTGTATCACTGTATTTACTCATACAAACTTATTTTTAAATTGAAGGATCCAATCGAAACTCCAATGGCATAGCATGTATGTTCACGCATGTTTCTTTAACAGGTTTGCTCTTATCAATAGCTCTGTTGATTTCAATTTCAATTGTGTATACAGTTGACTTCTCATATCATGCATATTACTAGCATCACAACACAGCCAATAGGGTTGTTGTACATGTAGACCCGTGGTACCCATCTGAAATCTTGTTGTGCCGTGTAGTTTCCCACGCTTTGTATTCTTTCACTACTGCTTTTGTCTTGAACTGATATGATTTGAACCATGTCTCTATTTGATTTGGCAAGACAAAGCAGTGACCATAGGACATAGATATATGTTTGTTTGATGCTTTTATTATGTACCAGTACATGGCAATAGAAGAATTGGTAGTTTAATCCTGTCCACCTTATTAATGAACTGGTTCACCGAAATGAGTTTCATATACTAGTATATGCTAAACCTGTTATGTGTCTTCTTGTTTCTTCTTTTAGAATGCTGACAGAATATTGGGGAAGAGTGCCTTATTAAGCAATGGCAAAGGAAGTAATGCAGATAAGGTTCAGGATAGTGACACATCCTTGTTGGTCTCCAACAAAGCTGATAAAACAGCTGAGGAAGACTATCTTGAAGAAAGTGAGACAACCCCAAAGTCCTTTCTTGGTTTCGTGTTCGAGTTACTGGCCACTACCGCTTGCACAAGCTATTCAAAATCACTGTCTGAATCAATTCGGTTTCTTGAGTCTCAACTGTAAGTTGAAATACATCGATCAGGTGTGCTGCAACAAGAAGTGGAAGGACTGAAGTCCCTGGAGCATTCAGATGCATAATTTCTGGTGCAATAGCAAGCGTTGGAGGATTTTAGCGCCAAACAGGACAAAGCTAATAAGCTTGCTAAGCTTATTGCCAGCATGGTGGATACCCAGGATAACGTTTCTTGAGCTCTTCTGAAGTTGTTTCAGTTATGCTCGTGTTTTGTTGCCACGTTTATTTGCACTAGTGGCCAATTTTGACGGCCAGTGTATGTAATATGCTGCTTTGTTCCCTATATTTGCACTGGTGGCGAACTTTGATGCCTAGTGGATGTAATATGTGTAATAGCGGTAATAGGCTAGCGTTAATTGCTTTCTTATTTATTTCCTCTTGTCTTGTTTAGTTGTTTGCTTGTAGTCACTGCAACTCTTTTTCTGTGTTTTCTAGTGGCCACAATAGCCTATTTTCGTTAACTAGGCCAAAATAATCATGGCAGCACACAAACTGTTGTAACCATGGGCCTCCTGCGATCCATATGATCCATGGGCCTTCTACGGTTGTAGGATCCATTGGCCTTTGTACAGGGCGTAGGATCCATGGGCCTTCTACGGGTCGTAGGGTCCATGGGCCTTCTACGGGCCGTAGGATCCATGGGCCTTCTATGAGGCGTATCATCATTTCGCCAATCATGGCCGTACTATTCGTGGACCACAACGAGACGTATTTGATAACTGTATGAAAACAGCCCAACAAGTTTTTTTACATAGAAATGGCCCAACGTATTAACGGTCCACAAACGGGCCGACTATAACGAAGGGCTGAATTTGGCCCAGTAACGGGCCGTAAGTAACCGAATCCTGCAAATGAGCCCAAGAATAAATGGGCCCTGAGAAGGCCAAAAGATAACTTGGGCTGGAAACGGCCTAGTATAATAATGGGCCGTTAATGGGTATAAAGTGATACACTATTCATTACGGGCCAGTTTCACCATGGGCCGTTAATGGGCCAAGAGTTACAAACGGCCTCATATGGGCCGAAAGAAGTCATGGGCCACACATGGGCCAGAAGTTAAAACGGGCTGGAATCATATTGGACGGCCCAGATGATGCTACTGGGTCTAATTCAGATAGGGCATAACGGGCCCTGGGTTAGCGGGTTGTAAATGGGCTATATGCGGATAGGCCGTTAACAGGCTTTCCATGGGCCGGCCCGCCACCTTTTGACCAAGTCAAACGAGCCGGCCTTTTCACAGGAATGGGCCTCTATTGGGCCGTGCCACGTGTCGACGTATCATAGGCACCTTGGGTCCAATGAGTGGATGAGATCTGTCCCAACGGTGAGCCAACATGTGTTTCCTCCAGCCAATGATGATTTTACACGTGGAAAATCCCCATTGGTCGGGGCTGTTAATGGGTTATCGGATCCAAAACCCGACCCGATAGCTTAACGGCGATTCGTTAAGATGGATGCCATGTGTCGGTCACCCTTGACGAAAGCACTTATGTGACGCGCGATTTATCGTCATGGAAGTGGACACTTCCGTGATGATAATTTTGGTAATGTCATGGAACGCTTTTATGACAACACAGGTATGACTATCTTGATTCTGTCATAAAATCGTCATGGATGTACATTCATGACAAAAAACGCGACCTACTGTGACAATCAGGGAAGTGTAATTTTTTTGTAGTGATGTCATCCCAATCTTGGTATTCTTGTGATCTCTTGTTCTTGGTCTGTCTAGTAGATGTTCTTGTGTTATCTAACCTTGGTTACTCAGGTTCATCTCTTCCAAAGCTAGTTCAAGACCACAAGGTAAGCATATGCATGACACTCATGTGCATGAAGATCTCTTGCTGTGGTATATATTGTTTGCAAGAGAGACTCATGAACATGAAGGTATATTTCTAGTATCTACACCATTTGCTCTGATGCATATAGCCAAGACACATGTAACTCATTGCTTGCTCTGTCATGTTTATGCATTCTCATACTCTTATGATCTATCATCACATGATTCCATACATGTAAGGGGAGCTAATGCATGTTGCATGTCCTTCCAAAGCTTTACTTGCTATTTTCTTGAAATCTTTATCTAAACCGTTGATGTATGTTGTCATCAATTACCAAAAAGGGGGAGATTGAAAGGACAAGTGATCCCTGGATGATTTTGGTAATTAATGTCAACATATGTCTTGTTGGACTAATACTTCTACCAAGTATATTTCAAATAAGTTCAACATTGGAGTGGCATGGACAAGAGGATGTGGAACCCCTTCAAGATGCTAAGGACAAACATTGGCAGAAGCTCAAGACTCTACATTTTCATTTTAGTGATCCAAGATCACATTGAGTCCATAGGAAAGCCAATACTATTAAAAGGGGATGAGGGTTTGTTTAATGGCTTTCTTTCTCAAAGTGCTTAGTGATATGCTCCAAAGCCCTCAACCACTTTCTCATTTCCACATATGCCCTAAACCTAAAAGTCAAACTCGTCCCCACCGATTTGATCTATCCGGCGCCACTGAGTTCATTTGACATAGACACTACCAAACCCTAATCAGTTCGGTCTCACTGGTGGGATCTCGGTCTCATCGAGATGGGATTTCAAACTTCCTGTTGTCTGCTGCAACAATTTCGGTTCCACCAAGTTTGTGCAATCGGTCCCACTGAGTTTGCTTGACCAATTCTTCGTTTGCTTATTACCAAAATCGGTCTCACCGAGTTTGTTTAATCAGTCAAACCGAGTTGAGGTTTTACCCTAACCCTTGCACATCGGTCCCACCGAGTTGACCTTGTCAGTCCCACCCAAAACTCTAACGTTCACATTTTGACCTGAATCAGTCTCACCGAGTTTCACCATTCGGTCTCATTGAGTTTGGGAATATGTGTGTAACAACTAGATTTTGTGTGGAGGCTATATATACCCCTCCACCCATTCTTCATTCGTGGAGAGAGCCATCAGAACGTGGCTACACTTCCACCATTCATTTTCTGAGAGAGAACCACCTACTCATGTGTTCAGACCAAGACATTCCATTCCAACCACAAGAATCGTGATCTCTAGCCTTCCCCAAGTTGCTGTCCACTCAAATCTTCTATCCACCATAGCCAAATCTGTGTGAGAGAGTTGAGTGTTGGGGATACTATCATTTGAAGAACAAGCGCAAGGAGTTCATCATCAACACACCATATATTACCTTTTGGAGACTGGTGTCTCCTAGATTGGTCAGGTGTCACTTGGGAGCCTCCGTCAAGATTGTGGAGTTGAACCAAGAAGTTTGTAAGGGCAAGGAGATCGCCTACTTCGTGAAGATCTACCCAAGTGAGGCAAGTCCTTCATGGGCGATGGCCATGGTGGGATAGAAAAGGTTGGTTCTTTGTGGACCCTTCATGGGTGGAGCCCTCCATGGACTCGCGCAACTGTTACCCTTCATGGGTTGAAGTCTCCACCAACATGGATGTACGATAGCACCACCTATCGGAACCACGCCAAAAAACTCCATGTCTCCAATTGTGTTTGCACACTCTAATCCCATCCCTTTAATTACCTTCTTGCAAGTTGCATGCATTACTTTCCGCTGCTCATATACTCTTTGCATGCTTGCTTGAATTGTATTGTGAATGCTTGAAATTGTGTTAATTTCCAACCTCAACTTGAAAAACATAAAAACTGCTATCTTTGCTTATTGAGGGTCTAATCACCCCCCTCTAGACACCTCTTCTTGATCCTTTCAGTAGACTGCATCTGTAATGAGTGAACAGACACATTAAAATGTATTTAAATACATCTGGTTTACAAAAAAGTTATAACATCATATAGTAGTCAGTGGAGGGAGTTTTAATCAATGACCCAATGACTGGGTTACAGGTGAAGAACCATACGCAAACACAATGTTAGACAAATAGGATGTCCTAGTAATTGTAATACAGTGACTTACCTTAACTGGTTGAACATGCTTAGTGCTGCTCCTCCTTCTCTTGCAAGGCTCCTTCCTAACATCTTGTACATGGAAATCCTCAATCTTATCTTCATTTCACCCCCTCTACAAGGTGACACAAACTAGTTACTGGTCTCCTTGGAAGATAAATATGCATATTTTCTAGTCTATGAACAACACCAAAGTATGAGTTTATGACAAAACAACACCACAAAATGAAACATGCCACATCTCTTGCACACAATGAAATGAGTATTTACTATGTGTGCACTATGTGAAAACAAGGTATACCTTCGAACTGGACATCCGGATACTCTTGGAGAGCCTACTTTAGTGTACAGCCAAACCTTTATGTCACCTATGAGTTATACAAGCCCCCACTACAGCAACCCTTAGTGTTTAAATCATTGACAAGCTCTGTTAGGTCAAGAACATCAAATAATAAAAGCAAACAGTCCTAGTATGGCTGGCTGATACAAACAAGAAATTTAATAGATGTGTGAGCAAATCTTGCACAACACAGAATTACTTATCAAGAAAAGAAGCATAGAAGGAGGCTTAAAGACCATCACTTGACTAACCAGATGTAAGGTGCATTTTAAACATCATGTGCAACGTATGAACTATCATACACACTGCATATTTTAGATTCTATAATGAAAATGCACATGTATTAGGTTATGCCATGTATGATGCCTAAATGTACACTATAGCAGGCAGGAGTGATTCATCATTGCACGCACAATAGAATTGCAGGTTAAGGGACGGTTCTATTCCGCCTTTTTAGAGCTTATTGTCAAAATAAGCAATAAAAGATGTAAAGAAGTCATTTTTGAGTTATGGGCTTGGGCTTAACATATTTCGCTTTGGGGGGGTGCTTCGTGTAGAAGCTCACTAAAAATTGAAGGGAACGGGGATAGTGAAATGACTTTGTTGTCTACCTATATGACACTCAAAATGCCACTCCACATGCCTGCGTCATACCTGAACATCAAGTAAAAAGAAACACGCAAGCGTTCATTTACCCGCCCGCTTGCATATCCTCTCCCCTTTCCCTCTTCCTCGATCCCCTGCCTGTAGCGCTAGGGTTCCTCTAGCAAGCCGTCGCAACTGGTCCCGTCTGGCCTGCTCCTCGACGATGCTCTATCCAGCTAGGCTACATGGCCGACGGGTAGGGCCAAGTCTCCCCAGCTGCTCCTCCCTCTTGCACCGCCCCTCATTCTCATGGTCTCCAGTGGCTACTCCGCTATGGTCCGTCTAATGCACTAATCCGACGGTCACCGCACAACCGACCGATGCCCCACTCCGATAGAAGGCACCTCGTTCCCCCTTCCCTCCTCCAAGGTCGTGTCCTTGAGGTGCTGTTAAAGGATGAGATCATCCAACAATGTGAGGATATCCTTTGATTTTTTACCAAATTTTATTCTAATCCATTATACGATGAATTGCTATGAGCTGCTGCTGCTGTTACTATATGATGCATTGCTACGATCTGCTCCTATTGCTGCTATATGATAACTTGCTATGAGCTGCTGCTGCTATATGATGAATTGCTATGAGCTGCTATTGCTATGTGATGACTTGCTATAAGCTGCTCCTGCTGCTGCTATATGATGAATTGCTATGAGTTGCTCTTGCTGCTGCTATATGATGAATTGCTATGATTTGTTGTTGGTATATGATGAATTGCTAGCTGTTGCTGTTGTATGATGAGTTGCTATGAGCTGCTTCTGCTGCTATATGATGCTTTCAGGTGGTGCTGCTATATGATAATAACCAACCACTTGGACCATCGAATTTTGATAAATAATGGTTCTTTATTTAAATTTAGGCAATGCGTTCATCATTTAAATTAGGTAATGGGATCTCTATGGAAGACATTGACCAAAGTAGATTGTGCCAAGTAGATGGTATCTTTGTATTTTCATTTTGAACAAATATTGATGGTCTGTTTTCCTATCATATTAATTATTTCAATGAGTTCAATTTGTGATGTTTGCAAGTCAAATTTTAATTTTCATATGGGTAGTAAAATGACAAATTATAATGCAATCTATATTTTTCACTAATCATACCACAGATAAGCTGAAAAGGTAGGCAATGAAAAGAATTCGTTGGATTATTATTTGGACTTTATATTAAAAGGTGTTTATTTTCTTAGGATAACTTGAAATAACTGTCCCTAAGAAACTTGGCCAACAACACTGACATACAAATAACATGTCATGATGATTGCAATGGAGGTCCAGTTCTTTTGCCAGATTCTCCCAGAATCTGCCCCTACCCAGATTCTCCCAGAATCTTTGAGCCCCATTTATTTTACCATCCTCTGAAGTTAGAATCTAATTTGTTAGGATTGTAAAACAAATGGGGGTCATAGATTCTAGGAGAAGCTAGAGAGGGGCAGATTCTAGGGGAATCCTGCAAAAGAACTAGGTCGGAGTAACCTACCATAGCACACTGTATAGGCTCAACGCTGCCTCTCCTTTTTTGAGATGTTCCATGAAATTGCCACATACATCTTCTCCTTAGAAATCTTGTACTTTTTCATTGCGGCACCCTATCCGCAAGTTGACACGGCTAATTTGAGATATCTCTACATGATAATACATTGCTTATCCCTTGCGCATATTTAAACCACCAACTAACAATTGTGTGTGTAGCATAAACTAGCCATAACTCTGTGTTCTGGACTAGCAGGCACTCTAAGGGAGACTAATGTAGTGCACTGGAATCCCTTTGTGTAATGTACTACCTCCGTTCCTAAATATATGTCTTTGTAGAGATTCTAGTATGGACCACATACAGATGTATATAGATGCATTTTCACGTGTAAATTCACTCATTTTGCTCTGTATGTAGTCTATAGTGGAATCTATAGAAATACTTATATTAGGAACATAGGGGGTATCATGTATGACATCTACATCTCTAATTTAGCAGCCAGTAGTGCAAATCATTGTCTGCACAAAGGGATTACTGGTCAAAAATTCTAGCAAAGCACGCTGGCAGGCACACAACAATACAAGAGAGAGACACACTTACAAGATCATAGCAACGCCTCAGTCCAGGATCTTGGTTGGCCAAGCTGTTAGATCTAGAAGAAACGTCGTCCTTGTAGTTTTTGTCAGTTGCATAACATGTAATACCGACCTGTTAGTATATTTGAAGTACATCGGGCAGGTGATGCTGGACGGGTTTAAAGGTGACAAGTACCTAGGCCGCGGCGGGTCCTTGGCATCTTGCCAGATGGTGGGAATCAGGTTAGCAACGTTAATGGTGAGGACACTGCGCTGGCTATCAGGGTCCGGTAAGGAGATCTAGGACCGTGGAGTAGGGTGTTTGCGGAGCGGCTCCGGTAGGGTGGACTAGGTGTGGGTGAAGCGGATCTCAGGCCATGGAAAAGGGAGTCGGTGAAGCTTCTCAAGTGGTTGGGTTCAGGATGTTGTCGATGATGCAGATCTGCGGCCGTGGACGGGGCATCAGAAGCTGCTCCGGTAGGTTGGACGAGGGTGCGATGAAGAGGATCTAAGGACGTGGACTTGGGCATTGGCAAAGTGGTCCTGGTAGGGTTGGGAATGGTATAGGCGAAGCTACTCCGGTAGGGTTGCGGATGGTGTCAGCGAAGCGGATTCGGTAGGGTTGAGGAAGGTGTCGGCGAAGAGGATCAGAGGCCATCGACGGTGGCGTTGGTGGGGCGGCTCCGGGGGTGTGGACAAAGCGTCTCCGATGGAGACTACGAAGGAGCCGCTGCAGATGCGCTGCAGTTGCCGAGAGTACTAGCGAAGCAGATCCGGTGCCATGGACAAGGCTGACACTGAATGGGTTGTGGTATAGTGGTGGATGAGCAGTCTACTTGTTTCTAAGGGAGGTGGGAGGGGTAGATGTGGCCGCAGAAGCAGATCCGGCGAGGTGGACACCGCTGGTAGTGAATGGGCTCTGGTACACCAGTGGATGAGCAGTCTAGGGTTTCGAGAGGGGAGGGGTAGAAAGGCCGATGAAGTACGGACGGTGTGATGTAAGATGCTCTGGTGATGTGGAGTAGTCATTTTTGCGGGAGGGGCAGAGGAAATGGGGGTGCCGGAAGTTACCAAAGCAGCCCAGACCTATTATGTAAATGAGGGTCATATTATAACTATTGTTCTCCGTGCACTAAGGACAAAAGGGGAATTTTGGATGCTAAAGACTTGGTGGTGGAAATTTTAGAAGAGGCGGGATATTTTGCCACCCGCGGGATCGTTGGTATCCAGTTTCAACTAATTTTGGACGGTGCAAGGGGGAAGTTCATGCGAGACTATGTACATGAGACACACGTCAGCAGTTAATAACTTGTATGAAGTCCACCCCAGAGAAAAATATAATAACTCGGGATGATGCACCGATAACTTGGACGTTCACATGGGTGCGGCCAATTGTACGGTTATAGAGGCACATTTACAAAAAATGGATCAAACACTCAGCCTATGTATTTCTCGTGTAATATATAATTTAGTGCCATTGGTTATTTATTTTAAACATAATGCATTGACGTGTTAATTTTGATATAGAGGCATAAAAAGAAATGGATGTTTTAGTCCCACAAAAGAAATGGATATTGTAGTCCGCTTCTTAAAAGTGTTATCTCATATGATTACATGGCCTCCATTTCATAAATTGCATACCCGTTGAATCCAATATATGAATATCACATATATTACTTCATAATAGAACCTTAAATCATCCAAGGCTAATGATTGAATGCAAAACTAACAATGGGTGCATGTACATGATAACTACAATGGTTGTTTGAAGAAACATCACTGTAACTTTGCATGCACAATTGAAAAGGACTATTTCGAAAACAATGTGGTATGTGAGTGTCCAATCTTTATAGCGTTGAATTGATATTGTAACTTTGGCCACCACACGAAGTAGATATTGATTTATGTTCAAGCGATGCACATCCACGGTCGTTAGATAGTGATACGTGAATGAATTGTGCAATCTCTGTCACACGCATACATATCTCATTTCTCTATGGGCATCGGTATCACACACACGCACTTCGTCTATTGCTCTCCCTCCGTCAAGGTTAGAATTCGTCTTTCTACCCCTTCCTACAAGTCTCACACAAAAACACACATGCTCTCTCTGTCGAACACGCCCACCCCTTTAATTCCGCCCACCCACCACCACTAATGTCTCAAAGTATAACGATGTCTCGCACACATATGCGTAAGGTTAACTAGAGACCTGGAACCATATGAATACATACAATGGGATTCTAGCAGAGCACCTTTTGTTTTGAGATTTGGCTCACACACACGCGCGCAATAGACATTGTTTCTCTCTTATTTTTTTCCGGCACTTGCATGCACACTGCTTGTCTATCTCTGTGATGCTTTAAGTATGCCTCGCACACATGCTATCTACCTATCCCTTAATACACATATGTATCACACAAACTCCTTCTTGCTATATCTAAGTGTCATTGGCACCACACCCACACACACACACTTCCCGACACCGAAGTAGTAGGGTGACAACTCGATCTTGATACTAATCTATCTACTGGCTTTTCTCAAACACACACACACACACACTTCCTGACACCAAAGGAGTAGGGTGACACCTCGATCTTGATACTAATCTATCTATTGGCTTCTCTCTCAAACACACACACACACACACACCTTTTCCTACCGCACACACACTCTCGATATGTCTTTCTCTCCCTCCCCCTCCCCACCCCCAACAATGACAACAGAAGGGTGACAACTCGATCTTGATCTTAATCTATCAACTAGCTTCTCTCTCAAACACACACACACACATGAGCGCTAGTTTTGCGTGTCTGCCTCGCTCACACACACTCGATACCTATTTCTCTCTGTAGCCCCCTCGATATATAAACTTCTAATGCGCGCATAGTTGTAGTGACAATGACACTAAACCCAGTGTGCCTTGTTTTTACCGGCCTCATGTGATAGTTTTCACCCTGTTTTCTGCTAATTAACAAGGAAACCTTTTCTTTGTTACTACTAGTGAATTTGAGGTCATTCAGGGCAGACATAAAATATATCACTTCAACCAAATTATCGCAGTAACTATTTAAAAAGAAACTAGCAAGATGCATGTGCGTTGCACGGAACATCAAGATGCATTTGTATGAGTAGTTTATCATGTGAGAGAAAAAGATGAACGAGGGAAGGCCTTATTTGCAAATGTGGAGAGGGGTATGGGTATCTTTTTGCAAAATTGCCATAGTTTCCTTCCTATCCGTCATATATAAATCGAACAGCCTATATTGCAGGATGGCAGGCACAACATCATCACCAACTCTGTTTTTATAAGAGTAGAGATATATCTCCTACATCGTCCACAATGAACATCTGTTGGACTAGTTAGCGCCGGATGCTCGCAACGCGATGACTTGAGTTCGAACTCTGTCCTAAACTTTAGATTTATATATTTTTTAATATATACTTCTTTCACTACTGTACTGACAGTGGAACCCATAGAGTACTTAGAATACAAGATTAAGGATGGATTTGCTTCTTTTTAACTTTCTGTACGAACCTGTAACCACCCCGCAAGTCATGTACACTGTACATGAAATTAACTATTTAGAGGGAGAATCATACACGCAATTAACTCAAATGGATTGGATGTGACTCTACTATTCTCCAATGGCAACTGGTTAATTTCCTCCTGGTTCCTTCTGTGGAGGACGACATCCAATGCCAGCGGCATACATTTTCACAAGTACAACCAACCAGTGGAAATTCATGCAAACACGGACTGACTTCATATAAGCATGAAGGATTTCATATAGAAAAGTCAGATATTCATATAAACATGATGGGGATTTCATTACATTACATGAACTTAGCGGTGCTAATCCGACTCTCGTGGTATAATTAATACCAAATCTAAATGGCCGCCCACGGATCCCTTTGTCTTCCTCATGTCCGGTAGACACTTGCGGGGTTGACGAAGGTCCTCGCAAGAGACAAAGCAGCCAAGAAACCACATGTATACATAGTCGTCGCCTCGGTGGTGGCCTTCATGGGACCCAAGTGGCGGCAGCCCCCCGTGTTCTACTTATCCTCGATGATGGTGGCGGACATGGAGAAGCCGGCCACCGACTTGTCGCTCTCTGTGCACCCGGCATCTGTCTCGCCTTGCATGGCGCTGCCGCAGGCACGGCAGGCGTGCCCACATGCACGAGTGGTGCTGCAACCGCAGAGACGGGAGGTGCGGCCGCAGACACTAGTGACGCGGTACGACACGGCAGCGACGACGCCCGTGTTGCCGTGCTCGCCGCCGTGCTGGCATGGAGCAACTCGCCACTCCTCATCAAGCTGAACTGGAGCGGCAGGTTGCTGAACCACGCGCCGTCTTGGGGAGACAACTGGCTCCGTCGGGCCAGGCGAGGTAGGTGAAGCACCGAGCGGCCTTGCTCGTATCCGGAGGCCTCGGCGGGCCACCCATCTGGGTAGTATGCCATAGAACGGCTCCTCGTATGCCACCGGAAGAGTGGAAAATGGTGAAGTAGGAGATGGGGGAGTGGTGGAGGGGTGCGATTCTTGCCCGCTTTCTGGCCTCGTTTAAATAGAGAGCAAATGGTAGGAGCCTAGACGGCATTGCATTTAATTACGGCCCGCTCATCAATGCACGTGTGGCCGGAGTAGGTTTATCGATTTTCATGCGGGTTTAACGGAGGCGTTTGATGGAGGTGAGGAGGCGTGTCCAGCCGGGTGTGCAGCGGGCGGTGCAGTACTATTCGATTTGACAACTACTAGTAAACCAAGACAATTCCCGATATGGCTTTAATGCAGATGAGGGAGAGGGTAGCAGTTCCTGAAATATTGACCAACCAACGATGCATCCTCCTTCAATTAGCATGTTGAATGCATGAGGGAAGTAATGAGAGGAGGAGGGGGAAAAGAGGCAGCACGATGTGAATGCAACGTAGTTTGCACTCATATAAAGGCGCCCTTCCAGTCCAATGCAACTTCCACATTATCGGTGTCAAAACCGGCGGATCTCGGGTAGGGGGCCCCGAACTGTGCGTCTAGGCGGATGGTAACAGGAGACAAGGGACACGATGTTTTTACCCAGGTTCGGGCCCTCTCGATGGAGGTAAAACCCTACTCCTGCTTGATTAATATTGATGATATGGGTAGTACAAGAGTAGATCTACCACGAGATCAGAGAGGCTATGCCCTAGAAGCTAGCCTATGGTATGATTGTTGTTCGTACTACGGACTAAAACCCTCTGGTTTATATAGGCACCAAAGAGGGTTAGGGTTACATAGAGTCGGTTACAATGGTAGGAGATCTACATATCCGTATCGCCAAGCTTGCCTTCCACGCCAAGGAAAGTCCTATCCGGACACGGGACGAAGTCTTCAATCTTGTATCTTCATAGTCTAGGAGTCCGGCCAAAGGTGATAGTTCGGCTATCCGGACACCCCCTAATCCAGGACTCCCTCACACATCGTACGCACCTAAGCACCTACACTAAGTGCAAAAGTGGTCACTGCAGACCCATGGCAGTGATGCACGTGAGCGGCCAGCAGCTGTGTCAGATGGTCCATGATGCCGGCCTGCGACATGACACCAAAGACCATCTCCAGAGGGTGTTGGCGACCGGTTGGTTCATGGCCATCGCCAACGCGAGCTATGACTCTCAGTTGGACAAAATGATCGTTGCCACCATCAACAAGTTCACCGTCGTCAAGAAGCTCGCAAACAACATTGTCGTACTCCTCCAGCCCGTGCACCCGTGCTCCTCATTGCATGCCACCCTAATCGGCCTCCATGGTGAGAACCACTTTCAAGCACTGGTGGCCCTACGACTGCCCGCCGACGCAATAAAGAATGTCCACCTGGAGGTCGCGCTCGTCGCGAGGTGCCTCGCCCTGCAAGAATTCGTCAACCTACACATCCACGTGTATGAGGAAGGCATGTACATAGGTATGTACAAGGCTGGTGTGGACGCTACGATGTTGGCCTTTGTCAACTGGCTGGAAGCCTTGGACGCCTTTGTTGAGAAGCACCTTGACCTCTCCACAAAAGTTGCCGCTCCTAAGACGCCGGTCGGTGGCCCGGCACACTGAGTCCATCTTTCTTGTTGCCTCCTATAACCACCACTGCGATCGTATCACCATGGACATAATTCTTATTGTGCTATTCCATTCTCGTTCCAGTCAATACAGACATGTGCAATCCCTTTTTCACATTTGGAGGCAATTACATGCATCACTGTAACTAGTAATCCATTCGTCAATTTATAAGTTGGCTTACCTTTTCCATCAACTTCGTAATTTACGTTCGATGCTTGACCCGACCTACGAACTACTCCTAAATTCAAAAATTGAGACTGAACCTATAAATTCAAAACTACTTGTGCAGCACGCATGTCACGTTCGCAAGTTCAAAACCAGAAACTAGAACACGTACATGAAGCATGTCCCTTCCCCGTCGCATACCACACTGTCATTCCGTCCCCCAGTCAACGCGCATTGGCTAGGCTTCATATCAGTACAACAGGTGCGACCGCATGTGACCAAACTGATGATGTGCCAACCTTGCTACTACCCTGCTTAACAGGCGGGACAAGCCCCGCCCTAGCGTTTCCAATCGCTATTTCTATCTATCGATCGTGCCAAAGAGCAGAACCAAATGTTACAATTTATACATGTTTCTCTACTGCTATAAAAGACTCGATTGGTGGTGGTGGTGTGTCTGTCATCCATCATTTCTGACCATTAGATCTGCATCTAATGGTTCTGAGGTAAATTGTGGCATTTTTGCAACAATAGCCCACTTCTTTACTCCAATTTGTAGAAAACCCCTTATTATCTTGAAAGCAACCTCACCCTCCCTCACCTCATCAAAACAGCCTGATAAATATATTTTGAGTGAAAACTAATATATTTTTAGTGCTAGATATGTATATCAAAACAAGAGTGTTTTCTTTCAAGTTTGTGAACAAGTACTATTCTTCTTTGGATCCGTTGCAATGCACGAGCACATTACTAGTAAAAGGAAAAGGCCTGTCGCGTTCGCGTTGCAGCACCACATTCCCGGGAATCGGGAGTACTCCACGGCCCGTCCGGCACGCCACATAGCTAGGGAAGGCATGTTGCCTAGCATTTTCACTTTCATGTAGGACCGCAATTGAGCAAACCGACTATCGGCAAACCGCACCCCGCCCACCGCGTTGGAAAACAGAAACGAGGAGGGCAAGATCTAGATGTAGCATGGAAGACATGAAATTTGATGTCAGATGTGAGTCGTTGATAGAGTAGGGGCACTCCATACTACTCTTACTATTAAGTTTGTACTACTACTACTGCTACTATACAACTAGGTATGTGCACGACACAACATCATAGGAAGAAAAAAAGGGAAGATCTTGTTTTGGGTGATTTATCTTTTTTTCAGTCAACGTAGTATGCATATTATGATGTGGGGGCACCCATGAAGCCACATGGCACGTCTGCAGGTCTTATTTAGAGCTTCTTGTGTGGATCGATCACACTGTCGTGTTGCTCATTCGAGAAAAACGTGTATGGGTACTTATAGTAGATCCCAATCAGAGCCACCTGGACCATTGGATCAACATCAATCAATGGTTCTATATCGTGTACGTATAAATACACGCATTGACTCCAGAAAAATAATGAATATAGAATGTATAATATAATACCACATATTGGGTTTCTCTAAAGTCAAACTTCGTATACTTTCAACAATTTGTAGGAAAAAGTATTAACATATACACCACCAAATATATATTATTTGATTCATCATTGCTTTTATTCCCACAATGTGTAAATTTGTTAGTGTAAATGTTCATATTATTTTCACCAAATTCAGTCAAGCTTTACAAAATTTGGCAGCAGTCAAAGCTATATATGTGCAGAGTAAATTAAAAACGGAGGGAGTGGAATAGATATAGATATAACTATACAAATAAAGAAATATAGTAATATAGTCTATATATATAAATAAGACTACTACCCTTTTTTCTAGGTTAGAAGTACACATTGTTTTGCTTCGCTATAATTTGCATTTGCGGGGTGTGTGTAGGACTACCGCCTTTTGTTTAGTACCAGTAACCCCACCATTATCCTTGATGAATTAATATTGGCATTTATGATTGCATTATCTTAGTTCTAGCCGGTTCTTTGGTTGCTTGGCGGAACTCCATCTCATTATTCAGGTTGATTTTGTGCATACGACAAGATCACCATCCATCGAAGATTTGCTAAGTAACGATTTTCGATTTGTATCACCGGGTATGATATAGCTGGATCGTCAACTTCAAAATCCACCAAGTCGATACTTATCCCCACTCTCATTGAAAGATTGGGTCTCCATCATAAGACTACCACCTAGACAATTTCTCCCTATAACACACATGAGCACCCATCTCATTATTCAGGTCCATGCCTCCCTCTCTCTCTCTCTCTCTCTCTCTCTCTCTCTCTCTCTCTCGAAACACACAAACCTCTCCACACGATGCGTGTCTCTTGGTCTCTCTTCCATCCCATGACAAAAAGGCACACCACCATTCTCTTCTTCTTGCTACCCCCATCTATGTAGTTAGGTCTCCTTGTAACAAACAAGCATTCATCTGTCTCTCTACTATCTCTTTCCACCACACATAACCTTACATCCCTTGCCAGGCGTGCTGTTGAGGTCTATCCAGCTCTGTCACACGCAAACAAACGCTGTCTGAGTGTCCCTTCATCACACACACACTATCGCTACCTCATATCCGCAACGTCGTAACCTTGTTGATCCCGATGTTACACACACTTGTCTCTCTCTAACACACACACACACACGCACACACACACACCCTCTCTCTCTCTCTATCGCCCTTTCGGACACTCCTCTCTCCACGACACACACAAACGTCTTTCCGACACGCATATGCCCCTCTCTTGTTAGTATTGCTGCCCCGCCCCTCTTTTGTCACACAAATATTCTCTCTATATCTATCTCTCGCAATAATACATGTGTAGTCTAAATTGAAACCAACTACAAAAATGAGCTCCATTACAAAAATCAAACCACTCCCAAACAAAATATGAAAATAGGGTGAAATCGTGCACACACATGTTTGTTGCATGCATGAATGTCAATGATATGGATGTACTACTCGTACATCACACAGACCCATTACACCCAAATTACATTAAACCCTTCTCAAAATATGGTGTGCATGTGATGTTTGTTGTACTGCTCCTACCAGCCTTCCTTCGACACGTTCCAACATATTGTGATACTTACGATTCTATTTTTCTTCTCAGACCATGTGAAACCACGAATAGGTCACCCCCGCCTCCACTGGTACTGTAGCTTGAAGCTCCCACACGGACACAACACCACTGGAGCACGCATCCAATGCCGAAGTGGACGGCACCACAGCTTGGGAAGAGGATGGAGTCTCCGACATCGCCAAGGTGGAACATGCCCTCTACGGCCGCAAGTACGCGTGCTGACTATCCACGCGGAGGACAGTGTGATCTAGCGGCTCGTCCTCATCGGCCACGAGGGGTAGCTGTTTTCCAGCAGCACGCCATGGTCGGTCACGAGGAGGTGCATCGCGTCCTCACCGCTCACAATGTGGAGGGTTCTCCAGCAGCATGCCCGTGAGAATCGCATCGTCGAGAGCACGCACGCTAACATCGCATCATCGCCGCTCTTGACATGGACGAGCGCATGCTCCGGCAGGATGCCCACGAACATTGCATCCTTGGCGCTCACAATGTGGACGAGCGCGTTCTCCAGCAGCATGCCCGCGAGCATCGCATCGTCTCCGCCCGTGAACATCGCATCGTCGCCGCTCTCGATGTGGACGGGTGCGTGCTCCGGTAGCATGCCCCCGAACATCGCATCCTCGCTGCTCAGCCGCACGAGCGTGTGCTCCAACAACATGGCCGCGAGCATGGCATCCTCACAGCTCACAAGGTGGTTGAGCGCATGCTCCAGACAATACCCCAGGAGTCGGGACGCGAGCACCGCACCCCCGACGATGAGGAGTACTGCATGGTGCCCATCATGGTTTAGGAAAATCCCGTTACTTTATCGCTCCCTGGAGGAGCGCGAGCTCCGGTGGGCGCTCAAGGAGTCCCGCGGCGATATGAGGTGGCGGCGGCGGACGTGCAAAATTATCCTTCGAGCTCTCCTCCTCTTACAAAGACGCCTCCACCGCCCCTATCGTACGTCCTTTGCCTCGGCTGCAGCGGACATTTAGAGTTTAGTTTTATGGAACATTAATATTTGGACTAATGCAAAAAACAACCTATGACTAACAGGCATAAATAGATGATGTGGCGGCATTGCATGCTGGAGTATTACGGATTGCATGCATGACTAGCTTATGTGGCCTGGGGCATGGCTAGGAAAGGCTATGGAAAAATCAATAGATAATTCGTTTAGAGTGACTGCACTAAATGGGAGCATGTAAATATCTTTAGAGTGCACTCCACTTTTTCTTCAGACGCTTAGGTGTACCAGATGCCGTGCCATGCTACAAAATGTTAGAAAAAAAATCTGCTCCATTATTTTAAAAATCTATTATTATCTTAAAACCTGCCACACCCGCTCCTCACCTCATCAAAACAGCCCGAGGAATATGTCTTCAATGAAGCATATGTTATTTTTATTGATATATGCATATCAAAACTAGAGTGTTTATATTTAAAGTTTCTGAACAAGTATTTATTCTACTACTTTGGATCCATTGCAACACACTAGCCGGCACATTAGTTGTAGTACGAAAGAAATTTCAGGTTTGGCACGAGTTCATACTGTGGGAGCACCACAAGGCCTGGCGTAGGAGTTACATTTCCCTCTCAGGGCCCACGGTACCGAGCTTCGGTGGCTTAGTGCACCAGCTGCCTTTGAGTCAAGGACATGTGAACCCTACATGCAGCTAGCCCACATGTCATTCTCATAAAAGTAGAGGGACGGTTGGACCGAGAGGGGTGACGCGCAGGTCGGCGGACGTGTGGTGTCATGGGTTCGAGCGGCATTATGGGAATCGCGTGGGAGGGTGTGGCTGTGGTAGAAACTTGATGGTCGCCGTAGTTCAGCTGGCCCGCATGTCATGCACACTAAGGCAGAGAAGCGGTGGGGCCGATAGGGGTGGGGCGCACGTCGGGGGACGTGGTGCTGTGGGTTGGAGTGGCGTCATGGTAATCGCATGTGGTAGTGGTGGCAACATGATGGTCGTCGTGGTTCTACTTCCATGGACAAGCTGTCATCTCTACTGACGCATGCATTGCATACCACTCACTACAAGGAGTAGTACTAGAGAAAACTAGACGGATAAACAGTTCATTATAGTCAAGCGGACCTATATCAATGTACACATAGTACACTTGTTCCAATGACATGCACCAGCGAAATAGTTCATCTATATCAATGTACACAGAGAGGAAATATAATTTTTACAAGAGAGGAAATAGTTCATCCATCTATAATGCCCTGCTGCTAGTGCAGCTTCTCAGGGAGACGGCTTCGCGACAAGCTCTTTCAACTCTGCAGCTATCTCGAAACTCACACAGGCATCGAGGGCAGCATATTGTATCCGCTCATAGGTCAAGGGATAATTATCCCATCCAGACGACCTTAATCCCAGTGTCTCTTCACCCTTATCAAGATATGTTCCAAGCACAGAATTTGCTACGTCGAACAGGGATGGTGTTTTTTATCACAATCGTCTATAGGAATTCTAGTTTGTAGGTCAGCGATGTTTTTCAAGTCAAGGTTGTACGGCGCCAACTTCTCTTTTCCCCTTCGATGGCTGCCCCACAGATGTATATGTCCTCCCGAGACATGAAATCGTGGAGCTCACCTTGTATGGAGGGTGCGTGTATAATGTGATACACCAAAACTTCATCTTTGAGGCACAAATGAAGGACGGCGGCGCGTTGGATCTTCCCAGTGGCACGCTCCGTGTACTCTGCGTAGAGCCTGACGACCTTCATCTCCACCTTTTGGAGGGAGATGGATACATTGTTGATCCACTCCTAAACAACCCTTGGGTGGTCGGTGACGGTGGCAACTATGCTCAACGAGCCTTCTACGAGGACATGTTTGACACTAAAAACCTGCATAGGGATCTCTTTTGCCATTTGGAACTGCTGGACCGGAGGGCTATGGTTTGGAGAGTTAGGATTAAGATGGCTTGTCTAACTGAAGAAGATGATTATTTAAAGGGGCTTCGGAATTACTCAAGGAGGATATGAATCCAGTGGGGTTTGAATGCAAATGAAGGAGAGGTGAAGAAGTCTAGGAAAATCGGTTCCCGATGGAGAAGTAAATGGGAGAAGTGGCATGCAGGCAGTTGATTAGACGGCTTGGTAGACCAACCTACAAAACGAAAAGGCAATTCGGGTAGCGTACTAAGGAGTGGTCCATGTCCATCTACGTGCCCATCCTTCTATCACTACATGTGCCACTAGGTAGTTGAGGTCACTCTTCCAAATCACTGAGGGAGTCCTGGATTAGGGGGTCCTCGGACAGCCAGACTATGTACTTGTGCTGGACTGTTAGACTATGAAGATACAAGATTGAATACTTCATCCCGTGTCCGGGTGGGACTCTCCTTTGCGTGGAAGGCAAGCTTGGCAATTCGGATATGTAGATTTCCTTCTCTGTAACCGACTCTGTGTAACCCTAGCCCCCTCAAGTGTCTATATAAATCGGAGGGTTTAGTCCGTAGGACAATGACATTTATAATCATAGGCTAGCTTCTAGGGTTTAGCCTCTATGATCTCGTGGTAGATCAACTCTTGTAATACTCATATCATCAAGATCAATCAAGTAGGAATTAGGGTATTACCTCCATAGAGAGGGCCCGAACCTGGGTAAACAATGTGTCCCCCGCCTCCTGTTACCATTAGCCTTAGACGCATAGTTCGGGACCCCCTACCCAAGATCCACCGGTTTTGACACTGACATTGGTGCTTTCATTGAGAGTTCCACTATGTCGTCATGATAAGGCTTGATGGCTCATTCAATCATCCAGGATGATGTGGTCCAGGGTGAAGTTTTCCTCCCCGGACAGATCTTCGTATTCAGCGGCTTCGCACTGCGGGCCAACTCGCATGGCCATTTGGAGCATATCGATAGCTATGCCCCTGGCCATCAGGTCAGGTTTGGAAGCCTGAACTACACTGCCGACGTCTGCAGAGACTTTATCTTCGACGGATTCGAGGCCATGAAAGGTGCACTGTACAGCCAAAATGAGCATGACTTAGATCTGCCATCGGACGGTCTTCATGAGAACGCACCTGCAGCTGCCATGGCCTTAGATCCGGAGCAGATCGTGCCATCCGAGGACGGGTGGATAGACCCCGCCACGGAGGCCGCACACTCATCGGTGATAGAGCCGAACACAGACTTCACCTCCAATAAGGTCTGTGTCATCGGACCCTCGGACTCATCTCCGTCCATAGGTTCCGAACCGCGTCGGTCCGTGCCTATCGAACCTGATTGGGCACCGATCATGGAGTTTACCTCCGTGGATATCTTTCAGCACTCGCCCTTGTGCGACGTGCTAAATTCATTAAAATCTCTTTCCCTGTCAGGAGACTCCTGGCCGAACTATATACGGCTTGAGTGGGAAGCAGACGACGAAGAAATTCGTTTCCCACCTAGCACCCACCTAATAGCCACTGTCGATGACTTAACTGACATGCTTGATTTCGACTCAGAAGACATCGATGGTATGGACGACGATGCCGGAGAAGAACAGGAACCACCGCCCACAGGGCGCTGGACAGCCACCTCATCATATGATATATATATGGTGGACACACCCAAAGAACGCAATGGAGATGAGGCAACGGAGGATAACTCCCTAGAGAAATAATCTAAGCATCGGCGTCAGCGGCTCCGCTCTAAGCCCCGCCATAGCAAAAATAGTGATATCGGAATAAGAGACAATAGCGCTCCGGATAATGCCGAAGACGAAAACAATCCCGCCCAGCTAAGCCTCAAGCAAGCCGTACGGGAAGATGGGCAAGCTAGCCCTGATGAACAGGCAATGGATGGAGACTCTGATGACGACAATGACATGACCCTCTCCAAAGACGAGTTGAGCCTCAGCGACGAAGAATTCATCGTGCCTGAGGATCCTGTCGAGCAGGAGCGCTTCAAGTGCTGGCTTATAGCCACTTCAAAAAGCCTGAAGAAAAAGCAGCAGCAGATCAAGACATGCTAACTGACAGATGGACCGAGGTCCTGGCAGCCGAGGAATACGGACTCGAGCTCCCAACCAAAAGTTACCCAAAGCGTAGTACAACAAACAACTGGATTGATCTTTGACACCGGCTAGAAACGCACATAGTTAGGAAACAGAATAAAATCAATCCTTAGCTAGCCATGATGATGGCGCTGCTCAAGAGCCCGGATAGAAATCGCCAAACAGGTACCTAGGGTAGATCTCGATGGGAAATTGGTGGGTTGTCTTCCTCGTAGTATCGTGTCAAGGCGGCTGGCGGCTGCTAGAAAAATTCCTACTATGTTGAGGCAGCCTTTGATCCAAACAGAGCGTTGGGGGTTGGATAGAGCATGTATGTACGGTAAAAATTAGTTTGGACTCTATCTTTCATGGCATTGGTGGGTAATTTCTTCATCTTTAGAGTTATAATTAATCTAGCGGTTGTGGTTTTTCGATCTATTAAACTAATGGTCAGATATTCCTAATTATTGTGGGATTTTCTAGCCTATTTCTCTTTTTTCTGACGAGGTCGTAAAGTACTTTTTGTATATAAATAGATTCGAGGAGGAGGCACTAGAGCCTACACTACCAGCACAGGATGTGGCTGACCAGCCACCCCGTGGCCGAGACAAAGCGGCGTATCAGCCCGAACACCAGCCCACACCCCGTCGCCAAACAAACAAAAACACAAAGGCCCGGGGCTACACGCATGACCTGCAAGATGAATTGGAAAACAAAGCAGGACAGTCAAGATCGATCTACGGATCACGCGGGCGCGACCCAATGCGTGACGATGACCGCCACGCCGGGTATACTAAATACAAATTTGGCCGGGCCAAATACAACAGACAAGACTCATTCGAACTGCATCGTGATATAGCCTGGCACAGAGGCGCCGCACACCCCCTATGCTTCACTAACGAAGTAATGGAGCATGAATTCCTAGAAGGGTTTAAACCCGTGAATATCGAGCCCTACAATGGGACTACAGACCCCGCGGTATGGATAGAAGATTTCCTTCTCCACATTCACATGGCCCGTGGCGATGATCTACATGCCATCAAGTACCTCCCACTAAAACTTAAGGGACCGGCTCGGCATTGGCTGAATAGTTTGCCGGCAAACTCCATTGGAAGTTGGGAGAACCTGTAAGACACATTCCTGGATAACTTCCAAGGAACTTACGAGCGACCACCGGATGCTGATGATCTAAGTCACATAACCCAATAGCCCGGAGAGTCAACCAGGAAATTCTGGACTTGGTTCCTAACTAAAAAGAACTAAATTATCGACTGTCTGGATGCCAAAGCCCTAGCGGCCTTTAAGCATAACATCCATGACGAGTGCCTTGCCCTACACCTTGGCCAAGAGAAGCCGAAGTCCATGGCAGCCCTCACGAGACTCATGACCTGCTTTTGTGTGGGCGAGGACAGCTGGCTAGCTCATAGCAACAGCACATCAAGAAATCCTGGCACCTCAGATGCCAGAGATAGCAAGGCAAAGCCCCGACGCCACAGACACAAGCGTCGCAATAATGGCGATAATGCTGAAGACACGGCCGTCAATGCTGGATTTAGTGGCTCTAAGTCCGATCAGCGGAAAAAGCCATTCAAAAGAAACAGTCTGGGCACGTCCAGTCTAGATCGCATACTCGACCGTTCATGCCAAATTCATGGCACCCTAGGAACACCAGCCAATCATACCAACAGAGAATGTTGGGTCTTCAAACAAGCCCACAGGCCAGGTGTCGAAAATAAGGAGAAGGGGTCGCAGAGCGATGACGACGATGAGGAGCCCCATTCACCGAACATAGGAGGGCAAAAGGAGTTCCCTCCGCAAATTAAAACGGTGAATATGATAAATGCCACCCATATTCCCAAGTGGGAGCGGAGGCGCACACTTAGGGATGCTGACGGAGCGGAGCCAGTCGCCCCAAAATATAACATATGGTCGTCTGGCCCGATCATCTTCGATTGTAAGGATTGCCCGGACAATATTCGTGAGGGCAACTGAGCCGCATTAGTCCTCGACCCAATAATTGACGGAGTCCACCTCACACGAGTCCTTATGGATGGAGGCAGCAACCTGAACCTGCTTTATCAGGATACACTGCATAAGATGGGCATCGATCCTTCAAAGATCAAAACCACTAAAACCACCTTTAAAGGTGTGATACCAGGTGTGGAGGCCCGCTCTACAGGCTCCGTCACTCTGGAAGTAGTCTTCGGGCACCCGAATAATTACCGTAACAAAGAGTTAGTCTTTGACATCGTCCCCTTTCGCAGTAGCTATCATGCATTGCTCGGACGAACCGCGTTTGCTCGATTCAACGCGGTGCCACATTATGCCTACATTAAACTCAAGATGCCCGGTCCATGCGGCATCATAACAGTTAATGGCAGGGCTGAACAATCCCTCCATACCGAAGAGTACACTGCTGCCTTAGTAGTAGAAGCAACGAGTGGCACCTTTCAATCGAACCTTGAGTCAACGGCCAAGCTTCCAAACACTGCCAAAGGAGTCCGAACTACTTCACGACAGAATAGCCCGGCTCGTCAGGAGCTTAATTAAAACACTCCGGCAGTAAACGGAGGCAAAGCTAGGATAGGCCACACAATGCGGCTTAACCGCTCCGTGGCACACAAACATTTTTTGCATTTTCTATGCAGGTCCAATTTTGTGTAGGCCATCACTGGCGAGATGGTGACTAGACCCACTAAGGGACGAACATACCAAGGAAGGAAATAGCTCGACCGCGCATGGGAATCCTTAGATATTCCCCTTGATGACCATCTGATTATTACCCGGATCTGCACACGGCTTCCCTCCCCTGGTCACAACAGGTTCTAAAGTCATATTTCTTTTTATCACACTATATGTACCCGTACGCATCAACGTATTATTCAGTTACAGTATGTGGCTTTATATGACCCTTGCTTGCTCCTCCTTCTTATTATATTCTTTGTTAACTGGCATCCGACACACTACGATATGCCTTAATATGCCAGGGGCCTCGTTATACCCATAATACGGCAATAAAGTCCGAACACCTTCACGGCCATTCGGCACCCCGAACTTATAGCATTATATGCATCGGCTCCGAATCATGTCTTGGGTCAATAGTTGGGTTGCCCGGCTCCTGTGCTTGCTACCCTATGTTCCGCTATATCGGCTAGGGTAGTAAAGGGAGAACTACTGCGATTGCGTCCCGGTTCTTCTGGACGAGCGCCTCAGTAGAGAAAGCCAAAAACTGACTGTCTTGATACGGCGAGAGCTAGTCAGCTGTTCGAGAGGTTGCAAAATCTTTAAGGATTTCTTTCGCATTATGCGATAACTAATGCAACGTGCGATGGATCGGCTTTTCTTTCGATCAGGTGCTTATAGAGCCCCTATTGCGGTCTTCCGAACACCAGGGGCTGTGCCTACCTTTCTTTTGCAAACTCCTATGGCTAAGTGAGAGTGATAAAGCCTTACAGTCTGATTGCCTGGTTCGTTGCTCTGAACACCTCCTTCAAGGACCCAAAACTAGGGTAAAGAGTGCTCAGGTTCATCCCAAACACCCATGTACTTCCTACATGGGGGCAGAAGCCGACGACTGGCCAACTCTCAGGATTAATATATAAAACGGCCGCACAGGAGAAAAAACTGTCAAATAACAGGCAATAAATAATACAAATTACCTTGTTTGATATTACATAGGACAACATGATTGTATTCATGGGAATATAATGTCCTTGGCGCATTGCTCCACCACAAGGGGGGATCCTTTCAGGACACTATCATAATATAACTCGGGTTTGCGGTGCTCCTTCCCCTTCGGCGGTCCTTCGGTCATCAACTTTTGAGCATCCATCTTTGCCTAGTGTACCTTCACACAGGTGAAGGCAATTCGCGCACCCTCTATACAGACCAACCTCTTGATGACTTCAAGTCAAGGGCAGGCACTCACAAGCCGCTTCACGAGCCCGAAGTAACTGCTAGGAATCGGCTCGGCAGGTCATAGCCGGATAATTAAATCCTTCATGGCTAGTTCGGCTGCCTTATGCAGTTCAATCAGTTGTTTTGGCTGATTGGCAAAAGGCACTGGATATTTTGGCACCAGATACTGTGACCAGAAGAGCTTCTCTATGGTGTCCTTTCTTCGGCCCAGTAGAATTGGGCGGCATCAGATATGCTACGTGGCAGTTCTGCAAATACCCCTGGAAAAATCCGAATTCAAATTAGTAAACGTGATTTGCTCCCTTCAAATACCTGCATTGCATAGAAAAAGCCTTACCCGCCGCGATCTTCCTTGCCTCCTGGATTTCCTGCAGGGCGCCTTGGGCTTCCCCCCAGGTATCACATGCGGCTTGACGAGCTTGGGAGAGTACGGATTCTTTCTCCGTTACACTCTGCTCCAAGCTCTCGCATTTCTTCATGACCTCTTGGAGCCCTTGCTCAGCTTCAATAACCTTGGCCTTGTGCGTTTCGCGAAGAGCCTGCTCTGCGGCTGCCTTCTTCTTGGCTTCGGCCATAGCCTTCTTAAGAGCCTCAATTTCTCCCGTCGCCCCTAGAGCACATCATAAAAATAGTTTCATCATACTAACCTATTTATTCGCGCTGAATGAGAACAATGTTTTTGCATACCTTGGTTATCCTCTAACTGCTTCTTCACTTGGCTGAGCTCTTCTTCGGCCCGCTCCAGACTCTGCTTCAGTCCGGAGACTTCTGTAGTATGAGATGCGGCAGTCACTATAGAAGCCTGCTTATAAAAAATGAGGGAGAGATGCCATAAGGTGAGTCTCCTGCGAACATATATTTGATCCTCTGTCTGGTTCTTTCTTTCGCCGAACTGTGTATCAGGGGCTACTACCTATACTACAACACTCTTTAAAACCTCACAAAACATACCTCAGAGCCAGTTATAAGGCTGATGCAGGCTTCATTCAGCCCACTCTCAGCGGACTGAATCTTCTCAATCACCGCACCCATAAGGGCACAGTGTTCTTCAATGATGGAGGCGCTCTTCAGCGCCGCCGATAAAGTATCCGGCACCTCTGGTTGGACAGAGGTTGCCGGTGGAACAGGTGCACCCCCTCCAGCCGAGGGAGTCTGCCTGTCTGATTCTGGAGCCGTATCGATCTCCAGAAATGTGTCCGGCTGGGGGCCAAATTTGAGATAGCCCCCGCCATCGACGTCCATGGGAGCCTTTTCTCCCGTGTGTCTGGCCCCTGAAGATTGACCTCCTGGCGCCGCCTTGATGATCTTTCCCCCCTCCTTGGCCTGGGTCCCTCTGGGACAATACCTCGGTGTCGTTCACGTGTTTTGGGGAAGGGGCCTTCGGGGGTGTCCCACTATCCATAGCATCCAAGCCTAGTAAATTCTCCGATGAGGATTGTACGGTGCGGGACCTCTCCAGACTGCAAAAAAGTGTGGCTCAATGATTAAAACATCATGCAATAGTGAGTCTGGATGTGCAAATGTGTTCGGATTTTATATACTCAAGAGTTCACTAGGGGTTGGGCCCTAGGATCCCACTCCGGGCTGCTGTCGGTAGCAGCGGTGGACTCCTCCAGAAGGGGAGTTTTTCCCTTCTTAGGCGACTCAGCCTCCAAGGGTGTGGAGGCCATCCTTTTCCTTCTTCCCCTCGTTGGGGATTGGTTTTCCTCCTCTTCCTCGTCCTCTCCGGAGGAAGAGCGGGCATCAGAGTCCACTACAAAAAATACACTCCCGTGATGATACGTCTTTGTCATAGTAGGTCGCGTTTTTTGTCATGCATGTACATCCATGATGATTTTATGATAGAATCAAGATAGTCATACCTATGCTGTCGTAGAAGTATTCGATGACATTACCAAAATTATCATCACGGAAGTGTCCACTTCCATGATGATAAATCGCGCGTCACAGAAGTGCTTTCGTCAAGGGTGACCGACACGTGGCATCCACCATAACGGGACGCCGTTAAGCTATCGGGTCGGGTTTTGGATCCGATAACCCATTAACATCCACGACCAATGGGGATTTTCCACGTGTAAAATCATCATTGGCTGGAGGAAACGCGTGTCTGCTCATTGTTGGGACAGATGTCATCCACTCATTGGGCAGAAGGTGCCTATGATACGTCGACACGTGGCACGGCCCAACAGAGGCCCATTCCTGTGAAAAGGAGGGCCCTTTGACTTGGTCAAAATGTGGCGGGTCGGGCCATGGAAAGCCTGTTAATGGCTTGTCCGCATAGAGCCCATTTATAGCCCGCTAACCCAAGGCCCGTTAAAGCCCTATCTGAATTAGGCCCAGTAGCGTCATCTGGGCCATCCAATATGATTCCAGCCCGTTTTCACTTCTGGCCCATGTATGGCCCTAGACGTCTTTCGGCCCATATGAGGCCCTTTGTAACTCTTGGCCTATTAATGGCCCGTGGTGAAACTGGCCCGTAATGAAAAGTGTATCACTTTACACCCATTAACGGCCCGTGGTGAAACTGGCCCGTAATGAACAGTGTATCACCTTATACCCATTAACGGCCCGTTATTCCGTTGGGCCGTTTCCAGCCCATGTTATCTTTCGGCCTTCTCAGAGCCCATTTATTCTTGGGCTCATTTCCAGCATTCGTTTACTTACGTCCCATTACTGTCATTTTCTGCTTGTGGGCCAAATTCAGCCCGTGGTTACAGTCGGCCCGTTTGTGGTCTGTTAATACGTTTCGCCGTTTTCATAGCCTCATCAAATACGACCTATTAATGATGGCTCGTTATGGTCGGCCCATGAACGGATGATTCCAACTCTAGCCCGTTTACGACCATAATGTGGTCTGTTTGGCCCATGTTTAGCCAATCGATCATACGGCCTGTATAAGGCCCATTGATGATACGGCCCGCAGAAGGCCCATTGTTTTTATGGCCCGTAAAAGGCCGTTTGTTTCTACGGCCCATAGAAGGCCCATTGTTTCTACGACCGGTAGGAGGCCCAGTGTCACTACAGTAAATATTAGACCATGGTTATTGTGGCCTAGTGTAAGTGCATCTAGTGCCACCCCTAGTTGGTTTTGGAGTATTTACGACAAAGTTGGTTGAGGGACTAATCCGTTTGTGAGAATTATAGGATAACGCAGGTAGTGTCCCTCATTGATTCGGTTTACCTACCGGAGATGACCCCTAAAAATGTATGAAGACATTGACGACAATGGTGGTATGTGAAGATATTCGTATTTAAGACTATGACATGAGAAGACATTGAGTGAAGACTATGGAGCACGAAGACTGTGTTGTTTCGTTGTTTCCTTTTCTTCTTTGTTGAGTCATAGGAACCACCGTACTGTTAAGTGGGGTCCAAGTGAACAAAGTCAGAATGACTGAAGTGATGCTCAACCCAAATCCTATGTCTTCGAGCGAAGACAATGAGAGCAAATCTTATCCAGAGCTAGATGAGTCAGCTTTGCTTGTAGCCCAAGTAAAGTTGCCGTGTGTGTTTGAAATCTGACCGTTGGAACACGTGTCAGTTCCTTAGTGACCCAGGGTCATTTCAGACATATCAGGTCGGGTTGCCTTGTGGCTATAAATAGCCCACCCCCTACACCATAAATTGGTGGCTGCTCAGAGTTAGTTCACAGCTTTTGTCATTTGAGAGCAACCCACCTCGAAGCCTTTGAGAGAGAGAAATCCTCGCGAGGACAAAGCCCAAACACCCAGAGCCAAAGAGTGTTAGGCATCACTGAAGTCTTTCTGTCTGAGTGACCTGAAGACTTATTACACTTGAGGACTGTGTATCCTCCAGCCGGTTAGGCGTCGTGTTCTGAGCATCTAAGAGTCATTGTGGATCGTCGGTGAACGAAGTCTGTGAAGGTTCGGAAGTCTACCTTGAAGACTTACCAGAGTGATTGGGTGAGGACTATGTGTCCTTAGCTCAAGGGGAATAAGGTGAAGACGCGGTCTTCTGAGTTGAATCTCAGCCTCCCTAACCAGACGTACAGTTGTCACAGCAACTAGAACTGGTCCAAGAAATCTTTTGTCTTCAACAAGTGGCTGGTTCGATCCTCTCCCTCCCTTTAGTTTGAGTTTGTCTTCGTGAAGTCATTGCCTATTTGTCGTACCTATTTGACTTCATTGATTGACTACTATTGTTGGTTGGCTTCATACTATCTTCCATCCCGATCCTTACTACCAAGCTGCTATTAGTCTTTGTACTTTCACATTATTGCATACTTGACTATGGTTTGCTTGTTGTAGTTTATCTTTCGCTGCATATCAATTAGGTCATTTCTATTGTTTGTCTTTGAAACTTCCATGTTTTGAAGACTTAGATAAAAATCGCCTATTCACCCCCATCTAGTCGATAACTAGCACTTTCAATTGGTATCAAAGCAAGGTACTCCCTTTTTCTATGTGATTCGGTTTAACCACCTAGAGTTTAGCTATGTTGACTGCAGGATTGAGGAATATATCTTTCCCCACCTTTAACGGTCATGACTATCCTCGGTGGAAGGCTATTATGAAGAAGCGACTCATCGCTATGGATAGCGAACTGTGGACCGTCACTGAGATTGGTCTTACCGATCTATGCAAGATGGCGGAGGCTGATGACATTCGCAAGTACACTCTACTGAACCTCACAGCGAAGGATCTCATCTGCTCCTGTCTGTCCCGAAATCAGTTCAGGAATGTCATGCACCTCAATCACGCGAAGCTAATCTGGGACCGGCTTTCTAAGGTCTATGAAGGTCATCTTACTCGTCATGATCCTTGGTTTGAGGACTACAAGGAGTCTCTTAAAGAGATGACCTTTGCACCTGAATTGTCTTCATCTTCACCATGCCTCATGGCAAGGGGTGCTAAGGTAACTGAATGCTACCTCTCTGAAATTAGTGCTGATGAATCAGGTGATGAATTTGGCCCCAGCTATGTCAAACTTGCTTCCCTTTCCACTAAACAACAAAAGAGCCTTGGAAAAGGTTCAAAACATGCTTAGTAAGGGCGATGATATGTTGGGTGAAGAAATGGATCAGTCAAAAGCATTGGCTGAGAGTCTCTAGAGACTTCATTACAAGTTTGACGCACTTCAAGATCAACATAATGCTCTCTTATCTGATCACGAGAAGCTTTCTTCTAAATGTCTTCAAAGAAAGCAAGATCTTGAAAAGATAAGAGTGGACTATGAAGATCTTCATAAGGAGCGCGATTCATTACTTTCTCAACAAATCAGCGTTACACAGGATAGATTTGATCCACCATGTCTAAACTGCATTGAGCGTGACAACGCTACCTCTGTTGCTGAATGTTCCACTGCTGCTACTGCTGCATTGTCTTCAACTACTGATGTGGTAACTAACCCCTCTGCTGAGGGTACCACTACTATTGCTGATGAAAATGCTAGGTTGAAGACATTGCTTGAAACTAGGATGTATAAAAGTTTGAAAGGACATCAGACACTATGCGATGTCCTAAAAAAGCAGATTCTGAACCGAAACCCTAGGAAAGAGGGTGTTGGGTTCGAGAGGAAAATGAATGTTGATGGTTCCTACTGGAAGCCTGAGCAGTATCCCAAAACCACATGGGTTGCTGCAAAGGGACCTTTAGTGGATCCATCCACCTTATCTGGCTTTACCTGTGCTAATCCTATTATCATTGATGAATCCCTTGATGCAAACTATAAGATGTACAAGAATCAGAATGGTGAAGTGTTTGCCAGGTATATTGGTACTAACTTCAGGAATGGACCACCTTTGAAGAAGATCTGGGTTCCCAAAAGTTGTCTTGAGAATCTTCCAGTGAATGTGATCATGACACCACCAGGGAAGAAGACAAACCCCAGACCTAAGGCGTCATATGGTCCAAAGGCTTCATACAGATACAAGACTCACATGAGTCACCCTAACGCCAATGTTTTGCAGGGAAATCATACTCAAACTTATGAATATGAGCGTGTGTCTTCAAACCGCTATGTTCATAGAACTAAGAACTTTTCTGCTTATTCATATGAGTATCATTCATCTCCTGCAAGGCTATTCGCTAGGGCTCCAAAGCCGAAGTTCTCAGATGCTGCACTTAGACTCATTGCTTCTAAGCCACCCCTGAAGATGTGGGTGGTGAAGAAGAATTAACTTTCTTTTGTAGAATAAGGTCTCCAGCCTGCAATCAAAGGCGTCCGATACTATTGCTGGGGACCTAAAACACATTAAGGGATGCATGATAAAATGGTCTTACTATGTATTTCACATCTGAATCGCTTACCAGTCATACTATGAGTCCTAACCTTGATCTAAGATGTGATAATCCTTGTGTGCGTCAAATGCTTATGCTTCACAACACTCTTTGTGAAGCCTATCCTCCTAACTGCACTGTAGGGTATGACACCTCATGCTTCAGAATGGATTATGGACAGCGGATGCACTAGTCATATGACTGGTGATCGAAGTCTTCTCATGGAATCAACCTTACGTCCATCAGACAAGAGTCACATCACATTTGCTGACACTGGTAAAAGCAAGGTATTGGGTCTAGGTAGAGTTGCAATCTCAAAGGATCAACACATGGATAAAGTGATGCTTGTTGAATCCCTTGGTTTCACCTTAATGTCTGTCTCAATGCTTTGTGACTTGAACATGATTATGCTATTCGGAAAATATCATTGCCTTGTACTAATGGAATCTGACAAGTCTCTAGTCTTTGAAGGGTATCGGAAAGATGATCTATACATGGTAGATTTCTCAGCAGGTCCACAGCTTGCCATATGTCTTCTTGCAAAAGCTTCAGAATGCTGGCTCTGGCATCGGAGGCTGGGGCATGCTGGCATGAGGAACTTAAACAAACTCGTCAAGAAGAAGCATGTCATAGGCATCGAGGGTGTCAAGTTCAAGAAGGATCATCTGTGTGGTGCCTGCGAAGCTGGAAAAATGACTAGGGTAAAGCACCCCTCGAAGACAATCATGACGACATCTCAACCCTTCGAGCTGTTACACATGGACTTATTTGGCCCTACTCACTACTCTATCCTCACAACAACTGCTTGTCTCTATGGCTTCGTCATTGTTGATGACTACTCAAGATATACATGGGTGCACATAATTATCTACAAGACTGAAGTGCAAGATGTCTTTAGACGCTTCGCCAATCGAGCCATGAACAATTATGGCGTCAAGATCAAGCATATAGGAAGTGACAACAGCACTGAGTTCAATAACACCGGGCTTGATCTTTATCTAGATACAACGGGAATCACTCATGAGTTTTCTGCTCCATACACACCTCAGCAAAATGGCATCGTAGAGCGCAAGAACAGAACCCTCATTGAGATGGCTCGAACAATGCTCGATGAGTACAAGACACCAAGAAAGTTCTGGCCTGAAGCTATTGATACAGCATGTCACATCATCAACCGTGTTTACATCCATAAGCTTCTGAACAAAACATCCTATGAGCTCCTTACTGGCAAGAAGCCAAATGTCAGCTACTTCAGAGTATTTGGTGCTAGGTGCTGGATCAAGGATCCCCATCACAAGTCAAAATTTGCACCTAAAGCTCACGAAGGCTTCATGCTCGGTTACGGAAAGGACTCACACTCTTACAGAGTCTTCAACCTCTATCTCTACAAAATTGTTGAAACTGTGGACGTGTGATTTGATGAAACCAATGGTTCACAAAGAGAGCTCCTGCCAAGTACACTAGATGAAGCTCCGCCCAGCGAATCTATCAAGCTGATGGGAACTGGTGAAATCATGCCTTCTGAAGCATAGCCCGAAGAGGAACTTATCATTTCTGCACCAAACCAACCTGAAGACAATGCTCAGACCGAAGACAATCCTCCCAATGATGACAATGATTAGCAAGAGCAAGGTCTTCGTCCAGTTCATCCTTTTGTTGCAAATTAAGTACAAATTGAGAAGATAATTGATAGCATTAATGCACCTGGTCCACTTACTCGCTCAAGAGCAACACAGTTAGCAAATTTCTATGGGCACTTTTCGTTTATGTCAACATCAGAACCCAAGAAAGTTGTTGAAGCCTTTATGGAACCTGAATGGATTCAAGCTATGCAAGAAGAACTTCAATAGTTCAAACTGAACAATATTTGGGAACTAGTCAAGCGTCCTGACCCTCGCAAGCATAACATTATTGGCACAAAATGGATATATCAAAACAAGCAAGATTAGCATGGTCAAGTCGTCAGAAACAAAGCACGTCTTATGGCTCAAGGATATACTCAAGTTGAAGGAATTCACTTCGGTGAAACATTTGCTCCTGTGGCTAGGCTTGAAGCTATTCGCATACTGCTAGCCCATGCTAACCACCACAACATCTTACTATATCAAATGGATGTGAAGAGTGCATTCCTCAACGGCAAGATTGAAGAAGAAGTGTACGTTGCTCAACCAACTGGCTTTGAAGATCCAAAACATCCTAATATGGTGTACAAGCTAAACAAAGCACTGTATGGCCTCAAACAAGCTCCTCGCGCTTGGTATGATACGATCAAAGACTTCCTGAAGAGCAAAGGCTTCAAACCTGGATCCCTCGATCCGACACTCTTCACGAAGACATATGATGGTGAACTGTTTGTGTGCCAAATATATGTGGATGACATTATCTTCGGCTGCTGTCGGGTGGTTGGTGCGACATATGCCAAGGGATGGCTTATCATGGTGGGGGCGAGTAGAACATCGCTGGTGCTTGGAAACGGGATGAGGCGAAGGCATGCACGCCGGCGAATCTTACCCAGCTTCAGGGCTCTCCGTGGAGATAACACCCCTACTACTGCTCTGCGGGGTCTCCGCATGATCACTATGGCAAAGTGAGTACAAGGTTACTCCTTGAGCTGTTTCCTGGAGGTAGGAGAAGGCAAGGCTAGCTTCCTCCTTCCTATATGATCTTGTCTAGTGCTAAAGAAGCGATCCCCCTTGCATGGGTGCCTCGGGGGCTTATATAGGCCCGTCCCCCAGGGATACAATGGTAATCCAGCTGGGTGCGGGTCCCAGCCGTTTGTCTCTTAGTCCGTCGTCCTCTCCGCCTACTACTGGGGCCCGCCGACTGGCAGGCCCTGCCGACAAGCCTGGTACTGTAGCCGTGCTTCTAATGAGGCTGGCTTGGTCATGGGGTCTTGGCAACAGTGCCGCCGCCTGACGGACGATCATTGTTGCCATTCCTCGTCTTGTCTGGTTAATGGCGTGTGGGGCCCGTGGGAGGGGCTGGCCGACTCCCAACGGGTCCATCTTGTGGCGCTCTTGCTGTCTTCTGTACCCCCACTGATGGGTGGGACCCGCCGTCTCTGGGCCGTATAGGCAGGCCGTCATGGGCACAGTGCGCCGCCCATGGGGGCTGAGGTCAGGGCAGGCATGGGAACAGTGCCGCGCTGGATGGAGATCTCCATCGATACGGCGCACTGTAGCCATGCCAGCCCTTCGTAAGCGGGAGGGGGATGGGCCACACGGTGACCGTACCCCGTCCTGTCCATCATGGCGAAGGCAGGAGGTAGTCGGAGTCGCGGGCCGACTCCCTATAGCCGGCTTCTCTGGAAGTCGCCAATAGGAGTCGGCTTATCTCGAAGTCGTCCCTGGGACTCGGCCGTGAGGGACAGTCGGCGGCCTTGCCGCCGACTCCCAGAAGGCGGCTCCTTATCGCGGGGTCTTGAGGGCGCAGTCCGCCCTGATGTTTTGAAAGGTTCGGGGGCTCGGGTGGCCTACCCGTGGCCTACTACTCCGATAGTAGTCCCCGAAGCTGGTGAGGCGCCAAGGGTGACATGTCGAGGAGTCTCAACAGTTTCATCCTTCTGGTGGTGGAATCTGGACTTTGCTCGCCGTCTTCCTCCAGGCCGACTAGTTGGAGCCGGACTCGCAGAAGGCCGTCTTGCTCCTTAAAGAGTTTGAAGGTCGTAGCGGGATCCAGGCAGCGTGCCTGATATGCTTCCGGGCAGCCGCCCGTTGCGGATCCGTCGCGTGGTGCCACGTGGCAGGGTCCAGTCTGCCCACCCACGCGAGCGACGGGACAGGGCCTCAGGCGGGGCCCGCCACTACTGCGCCTCGGCACGCGAATGGATCTGTTGCGGCCGGGCGGATGGTTGGGATTCCCACGTCGTAACTGCGCGCAGTTACTCCGTGTGGTAAATCGTGGGGGGCGTGGGGTCCTGTGCACAGTTAATCCCACGGCTTCTCAGCCCACGAGCCTATAAGTAGGCAGGAGGAGGGGGGCAGCGGAGCACGCGCGCCCATTTCCCCTACTCCCCTTGCATTCCTCTTGCTTCTTCTTCCTCTCGCCACCGCCGCGCCGAACCACGCCACGCCCGCAGCGATGAGCTCTTCCTCCGCCGCCGCACCTCCTGCCGTGCGCTCCGGCGTGTGGGACAACTCTGAGGTGGACGACGACCACATTGAGTTCCTCCGCAGGACACGTTGCCTCCCCGGAGTGGACCTAGTGCGAGCCCGCGCCGCGCCAGAGAGGGAAGTGTCTCCGGCGTCGGAGGAGGGCGAGTGGGTCGTATTCCACTCGCACCTCATGCGCGGCCTGGGGCTGCCGGCGAGCGGTTTCTTCCGCTCCTTCTTGGAGTTTCAAGGGCTCCAGCCGCACCACCTTACCCTCAACACGGTGGTGCTGCTGGCTACCTTCGCCACCTTGTGCGAAGGCTTCCTTGGTGTTCTCCCCACCATCGAGCTGTGGGGGGAGTTCTTTCAGTCCAAGCTTGGCACGCATGTCGCCGTCGTGCCGGCCCAGTGTGGTGCCTTCATCGCGATGCGGAGATCGGTGGCCGACAACCCGTTTCCCCCCATCCCGCTGATTAAGTCGGTGAAGATGTGGCAACGGTCTTATTTTTATGTGAGGAACGTCGCCCCAGACGGCGAGTGGGTCAATCTGCCGCCTTACGAAGCCGGCGCACCGGCTAGGAGGCTCCCCAGCTGGTCCCACCGGGTCAAGACGCTGACTCCTGCTGGCGCCGCCGCTGTCGCGCGACTCCGAGTGCTGACGCAGTCGAAGGGTTTGACCGGGGCCGACCTGCTGGCCGCCTTCGTGGCGCGCCGAGTCCTCCCGCTCCAAGGCCGACCTCATCTGATCTGTCAGATGAGAGGCCACCGGGACCCGAGTCGGATGTCCTCCAAGGACATGCCCCATGCGGAGGTGGCGGACACGGTGAATTACATCGTGAACTGCAGTCTTACGGCGGATTGGCGGTTCGGCAAGGAGCCGTACTCACGCGCCAACCCCCCGCCTGCTGTAAGTCGTCTCTCTTCTTCTTTTGTCTTCTTTTGCAGCCGAATCCGACTTCTGGTCTTTTTGGTTTTCCTCGAGTCAGAACCCCCTCATCCAGCCCTCAACCGGCACCGCGGGCCCGGCTCGGCAGTTCGTCTCCGACGAAGCGGAGAGCGACGTCGACGACCCTGACTTTGGGGCCGCGGCGATGGAGGCCGACGCCGACGGATGAGGGGGAAGAGGAGGAGGCTTCAGGCCCTCGGCCACCTTAGTCGACTGGCCTGATGACGACACCGAGGGGGAAGTCGCCCCGCGCCACCAACCAAGTTCCGGCCAGCCGAGCACGAGTTCCTCCGTCGGCTTGGATGGTCAAGGCGGCGTGAAGAGACGCCGGGCCGGGCCGAGCTTGCTTGGCAGCCGGTCAAAAAAGTTCAAGGGGGCGGCCACCACGACCAAGCAGGAGGAGGCAATCGCGAAGGCCAACCGCTTCCGCAAGGAAGTGAAAAAGCCGCCACTGCTTGCTGTGTAAGTGCTTCCGCCTTTTGTCTTGTTTTCTGCTAATGTGTCTTGTCCAAATCTTTTATAGGTCTTCGTCGCTTCAGGGCTCCCCTCACCTTTGAGAGGGTCGCCGCCGCCTCCGTCATGGGGTCGGCAGAGACGTCCGCCTCTACTCAGCGGATTCGACGATATTGGGCTGAACAATGGTTCAAATACAAGTTCGTGACCCAGGAATACGCTGAGAAGAATGCCATCAAAAGTCCTTGGGGTGATATTCTCTATCGAGGCCTTCCACCCAAGAACAGAGCTGAAGCTATTGCACAGGGTTTCTATTCTTGTATGGTCCGTGGACCTCAGCCTGAAAATGCCGACCCATCATCATTGCTTTGGTGTCGTGACGATAATATCTTTAAGCGCAACTTCCAGCACGCAAAGGCATCAACCAAGGAAAACAAGAAGTCATTGGGATTAGACTTCAACCATGGTCCCTCTGCTCTCCGTGCTGACGGCTCACGTGATGCAGAACCCAATGTCATCGGCCCCTTTTCAAACCTTGATGGCCTCATCACTTACATCTTGGTACAAGGTGCCAAAGTGGATCATTCTGATAATGATGCTGACACTGATGAAGCCCCAGCTTCTACTCCAAAGCCGCAGAAGCTAAAGAAGACTAAGGCTTCACGATCAGCTGCTCCTCCAAAAGCTTCATGTGCGAAGCCACTAGTCACTGCACCTCCTGAAGACATTGTGCAATCTGAAGATCTATCACGCATCTCCAAGAAGACGGAGAAGAAAAAGAAAATCGTCAAAAATACTGATCAGACATTGACTCCTGCTGCCATTCTGCGAGAAGAGCACATTGATCTGTCCAGCGATGAAGATCTTGTAGATGATTCTCTTGAGCAACTGATCAAGAGCAAGGAAGAAGCAGAGATCTTCAATGATTTGCCTCTCTTTGATGTGGCAATCATCCATAACTTCATTGATGAGTGGTTCGACACCCCAAATCCCAGCTTTGATGATCCGCGACTTCCCATTGGCCTCTGCATCACATTCAATGGCGCCATTGCTTCTGAGCTAGCTCTTGCTCAGCGCATCATTGAACTGAAGAACAAGATCGACTATGAGAAAGCTCAGTTCAAGAAGCATGTGGCCAAGCTCAGCGTGCAAGATGTCAAAAACTTAAAGATCATGCTGCACGAGCTCAAAGAAGCCTTTCACAAGAAGCGCGAAGAAGCTAGAGGCTCTCGTGAGCACATGAAGAGTCTGGCTGACAAGTGTGTGCTAGCCTACAATGAGACTGAGAAGCGCAAGGCTCTTGGTCGTCCTGGCATTGACCCCAGAATGGCTACAAAGAAGAAGAAGCTATCAACTGACCAATCTGCACCATCAAGGCAGGATGAACCTCGCATAGTCTTCCCAAGCAGCATGACTGGCTCGAAGCCAAAGGTCATGTCAACCGCTTCAGAACTGAAGAAGACGAGGGCTGCCAAGGCTGAAGCCAGAAAAAGGAAAAATACATAAGCCTCTGATGTTGCTCCCTCCAACAAGAAGCGCAAAAGCAAGAAGAATCGGGCTGCTCCCACAGAGCCCTTAGTTGTTGAACCTATCTCAATGGTTCGCCCTGCATCTGAACACCAAGAATGACGGATGATTGTTCATGAGCCTACTTCCACAGAGGCTTATGAAGCTGAAGACATTCCGGCAGTTGATCCCACCGCTGCTGAAGACATTGGTCACCATGACAATGTTGAAGATGATGTAGTTCTTCCTCAGATCGAACACAACTTGGTATCATCGCCTGTTCTCACTAACAACAAACTCATCAGCATTGGTCGTCCTCTGACGCCAATTGCTTCGGATGCATCATGGGCTGATCACCCACAACAACAAGACTCCCCGAGTACTCCCCAACAACAACAAGTCACACCACCTGTGCAAGAAAAAGAGGATGAGGCCCAGCCAACTCCATCTCCAAAGGCGTCGCTCATATTACACAGGCTTCGCAAAGGACCAAAGCCTCAAGTCCCTCTTTCGATCGTTCTAGAAGGAGAAGTGCACCACCAATCTGCTGCACGTCAAGTGTTTCCAGAAGCCACTCCGACTATGAATGTCTCCGTGTCTGAAGCCTAAGCTGCTGAAGACAATCCAGCTGCATCAGCCGATGACGAACAAGAAGAAGAACGTGTCCCTACTCCCCCCATTACTGAAGAAGTTGTTCCTGAAGTAAACGTGCCAGTGCCAGACCCTCCAGCTCATCAAGTGGAGGTTGAAAATCTTGAGGCTGCCACCACCAACACAAATGAAGCCAATGACGTAGTCATGGCTAAAGCAAGTGTGGAGCCTGCACCAACCAATACGCCAGAAGCCAATGCTGCAACTGCTCCTGAAGCTTCTATTGTGCAGCCTGAAGCCACTGCTGTTGCCACTGCTCCTGTTACGCCACCAACGCACCATACAATTGAGTAAGCGTACAACCATGGCCAGCTAATCACTGCCAAATGGCCCATTCTGGTCCCTCCGCCTAATGCCTCTGGTCCTCAGTTTGATTATCATATTGAGCATAGGCCTCAGGTCCAGAAACCAAAGCCAAGACTGCCAAGGTTCCCAGGTACTGCCACCTCTACAGGGTCCTTCAATGCAAATGGCTTCAAAAGCCACAACACCTTCTTCGACAGCGCAAAGAACCCCTACTTTGGCCAAGAATATCATCTGATCGTTTCTGGAGCTATCAGCAGCGAAGCTATTACTCCTGCGTTCTGTATGATCAAGGGCGCATTTTCCCTCATATGCGCCTCGACACTGAAGCCATTGCTGGGCTGCCATGGTTAGAAGAAGCACTTGACTGCTTTCGTGATGCAGGTCTGCTCAGCTTTGTGACAGACAAAGAACATTGGAATGAGGAACTTTTGCTTCAATTCTATGCTACCCTCCACATTCGCGGCTACAACAGGGATACAAAGACATGGGTTCTCGAGTGGATGATAGGAAATGTTCATCATGAAGCCAAAGCTCTTGACATCATTGAGCTTGCAGGCCTACCCACTCCCCGAGAGTTGTTCGAACCTGATTGTCAACTCCACCGCAATGCACTGGAGAGCATGTTCCATAAGCCAGAGCCCAACATGAGCCAGATGTTGAGCATGATGAAGCCTCTGCCACCTGACGCTGAATACCCAAAGGAGTTCTTTGTTGATGACCTTGAGTATCTGCCTCGCACAATATATCACATCATCAGGTGGACTCTATGGCCGATCAAAGGGCATTCATCAGCTGCAAAACTTGAAGGAGCCATGAAGACATTGGTCTTTTACATCCTCAATGGCATCAGCTTCAATACACAAGAATTCTTCCTCTGGCAATTGGCTGCGTCTGGATCTGACCTTTTTGGCCTGAAATTCTATGCTCCATAGGTCATGCACCTCATCAAGCTACACTCTCCTATCAACTATCAGCCCTCTGCTCGCAATCATCTGATCTTTCTACCAGAGGTTGATATGTCAGTTGAAGCCATATACCCTGAGCCTGCCAATAAGCCTCTTTGTCTTCAAAATGTTGAACACCAAAGCTTCACTCAGCCCATGGAAGGAGTCCATGCAGTAACTCGTGTCTATCCAATGGCTGGGAACACTCGTCTGCCTCATCATGCGCAACTGAAGCTACTGAGAGCACAATTGCCCAAAGGCCTAAGAAGCGCTCTCGCGTCCTAAATGATCGAGAAATTCTTGTGGCACTGCATCAGAAACAAGACAAGCATCACTTCTGGCTCAAGCGAAAGATGCAAAGCCTCTTGGTGGACGTCAATCGCATTCGAAATATTGCCACCAAGAATGCCTTTTTCACTCACGAGACCTGTGGGCGATCATGGAAGAGTTTGACACTGTTCAGTGCTGAAGCAGATCTTCAGGATGATGGCTTCACTGAAAGATTCAAGTTTGACTCCACTCCTCCATGGAATGTTGTCCTACATCGAACTCCATCCCTTGAAGACTCTGACTATTCCTCCTCCGTGGCAACTGTGAATGCCAAAGTGATCGATGATGAAGATGATGCTACTTCACCGCCCCCTACTTCTGCACGCATGGACACTGCACCAAGTTTTTCTGCGCTGCCAAACAACAACGACAACCCAGCTGCTTCACCTACTCCTCATGAGGACGAGTAGATGCTCTATGTCTTCAAACCTTTTTGGTCATTCCTGGCAAAAGGGGGAGAAGCATATGAGTTTGATAGTCTTCAAGCGGGTTCATATGGGCGGTTGCTTTATATTTTGCCTAGTGATTACAACTCTTGCTTTTGATACATTTCGTTCTTTGAGTTGTAACACTTAAACTCAATGGTCGTCTGCTACTTATTTGCTTTTCCATGTGCGATGATAACTTCCACACTTTGATCATTCTGCAGATGTCCATTTTTCATTATGCATGTCACTCTCTTAGTTATATCATTTCATGCATGATGAATTATCTTCATAAGTTGAAGAGGATCTCCACAAGTACAACCTGCCATGTGCATTTGCATTCCAAAAGCAAATTACTTATATGCACATCTTCAGGGGGAGCCTTTGCCACTTATGAAGACAATACCCTATCCTTTACAATTTCACATACTTTATCCCCGTTGAAAACATCAACCAGTTTGTCATCAATCACCAAAAAGGGGGAGATTGTAAGTGCATCTAGTGCCACCCCTAGTTGGTTTTGGAGTATTGACGACAAAGTTGGTTGAGGGACTAATGCGTTTGTGAGAATTACAGGATAACGCAGGTAGTGTCCCTCATTGATTCGGTTTACCTACCGGAGATAACCCCTAAAAATGTATGAAGACATTGACGACAATGGTGGTATGTGAAGATATTCATATTGAAGACTATGACATGAGAAGACATTGAGTGAAGACTATGGAGCACGAATACTGTGTTGTTTCGTTGTTTCCTTTTCTTCTTTGTTGAGTCATAGGAACCACCGTACTGTTAAGTGGGGTCCAAGTGAACAAAGTCAGAATGACTGAAGTGATGCTCCACCCAAATCCTATGTCTTCAAGCGAAGACAATGAGAGCAAATCTTATCCAGAGCTGGATGAGTCAGCTTTGCTTGTAGCCCAAGTAAAGTTGCCGTGTGTGTTTGAAATCTGACCGTTGGAACACGTGTCAGTTCCTTAGTGACCCAAGGTTATTTCGGACATATCAGGTCGGGTTTCCTTGTGGCTATAAATAGCCCACCCCCTACACCATAAATTGGTGGCTACTTAGAGTTAGTTCACGGCTTTTGTCATTTGAGAGCAACCCACCTCGAAGCCTTTGAGAGAGAGAAATCCTTGCGAGGACAAAGCCCAAACACCCAGAGCCAAAGAGTGTTAGGCATCACTAAAGTCTTTCTATCTGAGTGACTTGAAGACTTATTACACTTGAGGACTATGTATCCTCCAGCCGGTTAGGCGTCGCGTTCTGAGCATCCAAGAGTCATTGTGGATGGCCGGTGAACGAAGTCTGTGAAGGTTCAGAAGTCTACCTTGAAGACTTACCAGAGTGATTGGGCGAGGACTATGTGTCCTTAGCTCAAGGGGAATAAGGTGAAGACGCGGTCTTCTGAGTTGAATCTCAGCCTCCCTAACCAGACGTACAGTTGTCACAGCAACTAGAACTGGTCCAACAAATCCTGTATCTTCAACAAGTGACTGGTTCTATCCTATACCTCCCTTTACTTTTAGTTTGTCTTCGTGAAGTCATTGCCTATTTGTCGTACCTATTTGACTTCATTGCTTGACTACTATCATTGGTTGGCTTCATACTATCTTCCATCCTGATCCTTACTACCAAGCTGCTATTAGTCTTTGTACTTTCACATTATTGCATACTTGACTATGGTTTTCTTGTTGTAGTTTATCTTCCGCTGCATATCAATTAGGTCATTTCTATTGTTTGTCTTTGAAACTTCCAAGTTTTGAAGACTTTGATAAAAATCGCCTATTCACCCCCCCTCTAGTCGATAACTAGCACTTTCACCTACTTTTAAAAAAATAGGTTATTGCAGCCACTAGGAAACTGCGGAAAAAGAACTGCAATCAATAGAAGCAAACAAATAAACAAGACAACAAGGAAACAAATAAGCAAGCAACTAATGCTAGGCTATCACGGCTATTACACATATTACATCCACTGGGCATCAAAGTTCACCACCAGTGCAAATATAGGGAACAAAGCAACATATCATATATACTGGCTGTCAAAGTTGGCGGCCAGCGCAAATAAATGTCGCAGCAAAACAAATCCAGAACTGAAACCACTTCAAAAGATCTCAAGAAACAATATCCTGGGTACCCATAATGCTGGCAAGATGCTTAGCAAGCAAATTAACTTTCTCTTGTTTGGTGCTTAAATCCTCCAGCGCTTGCTGTTGCACCAGGAAATATGCATTTGAATCCTACAGGGACTTCCTCAGTCCTTCAGCTTCATGTCGCAACACATCTGATTCAACTTGAAGTTGAGACTCAAGAAGATGAACTGATTCAGGCAGCGAGTTCGAAGAGCTTGTGCCAGCAGTAGTGGCCAGTAACTCGAACACTACATCAAGACAGGACTTTTGGGTTCTCTCACTGTCGTCAAGGTAGTTTCTATCAGCTTTCTTGGAGATCAACAGGGATGTCCCACTATCTTGAACCTTATCCGCATTCCTTCCTTTACCATTGGATAACGTGCTACTGTTCTCCAATATTTTGTCCGCATTCTAAAAGAGAAACAAGCAGACACATCACATGTTTACCATGTTGTATATGAAACTCATTTTGGTAAATGAGTTCAGTAGTAAAGTGGACAGGATAACAGCATGAAATAAACATATATCTATGTACCATGGTCACTTTATGGTCTATATCATTCTAGTTTTTGTTGCCAAATCAATATAGAGACACAGTTCAAATAATATTTGTTCAAGACAAAGCAGAATACACAGAATATAAGTGTGGGAAACTATAGAGCAATAACAACACTTGTAATGTGCATGACATGAGAACATAACTGTTTATTCAATTTAAACTAAAATCAACATAGAGCAGGTTACAACAACAAACCAGTTAAAGAAACAGGTTTAAAACATACCTGTTGCGCCATTGGAGTTTCAATTCCATCCTTCAAATTTGAAAATAGTTGGTATGCGTAAATACAGTAATGCAAGAGCAAAGGAGTATGAACCATAGCTACAGAACCTGACCTGAGAACAAATCTTCTTCTCCTTTAAGCGTTGAGATGGGATTCGGCATGGTGGTCGTCATGCTTTGGGCACTGCAGTTGCCTTACTAACTGCTCGTGTTTGGGTGCTCTGTGGTGGAGACGGTGTTGTGTCAACTGGAACTGGGTTACTATCTGCCGGGTTGGGGTTAGAAGGGGTGTAGCTGGTTCTCTATTCAACTGGGTAGGGGTACAATCTGCGAGAGTCTGGGTTATGTGTGGTGGATCTGGTCCTTGGGCAAGTACAACCGTGGTTATATCTGCATCAACTGGTAGCACTATCTTTTCTGAAGACCGTGTTGTTACTCCCTTAGATACTGCCATCACGCTCTCCAATTCAAATGGCCGATAAACACGAAAAGTAATTGAAAGTATAGACAATGTATGATAGACAGGTGCAATGGATAGTGGGGAATAAAAGAGGGCATGAAATAATTCATATTTATGTTGTCTAACCAAACAGGATAGCATGACACAATTTCACATATATGATGGCTAAATAACAGGATAGCATGACACAATTTCACATTATGATGGCTAACTAAAAAAGATGGAAAGACATAGTTCATAATATGAGACTATGTAAACAGGATGACATGACATAACTATATAATGTGTTTATTAAATAGGTTGGCATGCCATAATTCACATACATTCATGGATAGAATGCCATAATTCAAAATATGATGACTGTAAACACTAAACATGATGAGATGATATAACTATATGATGTCTTTATTAAATGGGTTGCCATGCCATAATTCAGATAGATGATGTGTATGTACTATGTAAACATGATGGCATGATATATTTCAAATATATGATTTATATAGTAAGCACGTAAGCATATGGAAATCCATATATGATGTAAAAACTAAGCAATGCAAGACAACATGCATGACATGGGTAATATAACCCTGCCAAGTTTGAGCATAGACCTCAGGGGGGAAATAGGACTGGTCATCAGTCTCTGAGTCCTTCTCTTAGGAGCTCTCTGTAACCAGCAAGATGTCTGCTTCAGTAGCTAGCATTGCCTGCTCTGAATACCTTATTTTCACTCTAGATACCTCCATCACCGCTTCAAATGGCTGATGCGCAGGAAGAGTAGTTGAATATACAAACGTTGTCGACAAAATGGAACACATAATACAAAAATATGATAGCATCATGTAATTCACATACATGATGATTGGCTAAACAGCATGGCATTGCATAATTCACATATATAATGCCTTTGCAACAAGATAGCATTGTATAATTCACATATATAATGTCTTGCAACAAGATGGCAATGCATAATTCACATATATGGTAATTAGACACTGAACAGGTGGCATTCACACAAAGCATGTCCAAACTAATCAAATGACATAGCAATGCGAGACACCATACGCACGATATGAGCAAC
>NC_057804.1:365524844-365526976 GCF_018294505.1 Triticum aestivum
TCTGAATCCTCCTCTTAGGAGCTATCCGTAACCAGCGACATATGCGCTTCGTCAGATAGCATAGTCTGCTCTGAAGACCTTGTTTTCACTCCAGAATTTGCCATCACCGCGTCAAATGGCTGATGCACACGAAGAGTAGTTGAATGTACTAACATTGTTGACAAATGTAATATGTAACGGAAAAAAGGATGGCCTAATATAATTTACATATAAGATGACTGGCTAAGCAGGATGGCATTGCAAAAATCCCATATATGATGCCTGGCTAAACAAGATGGTGTTGCATAATTCACATAAACGATGAATAAACTAAACAGATGGCATTCGCACAAAGGATGTCTAAACTAAGCAGATGACATATTCGATGTATAAAGTAAGCAACGCAAGACACCATATGCATGATATAACCAACATCAGCATGCCAAGTTAGAGCGAAGACCTCAGGGGGTAAATAGGAGTTGTCTTGTCCTTCTGAATCCCCCTCAGAACAGATATCTTCCTCTCGATTACAATCCGAAATGCGTGGAGGGGGGCTGCCTTTGCGCCTACCATGCAGCGATGTCTGCATGAAATTTTAGTGCCATGCAAGGCTCGTCTCTTTTGCTCGACATGTTCAGTTGCACTATTTACAATAACTGTCATGCATAGGAATAAAACATAGTGAGATTATGTAAGGAGTGCATGCAGAAATCCAGAGTGATGGTAGCAACCTGTGGATAGATCCAAAACTAATAATAGCAGGCAGATAATGGCTTCAGTTAAAAAATTCAGATAATGGCTTCATTACTGTTTGTTTCCCACCCAACATGAAACTCATAGTAGACACCGGAGATTAACCAGATAGTAGATAGATTCTATTTATTGCGGCCCCGATATGTACCCCACAACCATTTAAAAACTCAAGTTTGACCATTAGTTTGGAGCCGACTCAGAGTCTAATCGGTGAACAGGACAACAAACTAGCATGTAATATTAAGTGATGCATAACGTAAGCAGACACGAAAGAGTGTGACCTCTCTTGCAGACCCGTGTAGTCCTCGAGGTCATCTGCTCGGTTGATGACAGTAATGCAGTTTTCATGGCTATCGGTGGCGGAGAAGAAGATCTGAGGCGGCGAAAGACAGTCTGGAGGCTGGATCCTTGCTGTGCTGGACCCTTCTGTTGTTGGAGCAGCTAAGCTGGGGTGGACGACGGCGCAGCAGGAGCAGGACAAACCACGCAAGGTTTTCTTTGACAACTATCTGTAAGAGAAGTAATTCTGTACGGGCTCGTTCGTATTGGAGGATTCCAACAATGCAGGGATAGGAAATAGACATGAATAGGATAGGAATGCACATGCAAAACAGAGAATTTAAAAACACATGATTTCTGCCAATCTGGGTTTTTGATTCACAACAATTGGAAGATCACAGGATGCAAACAAGCATGGTGAGATTCAGTCAAACCACAAGAAAATGTACGGTTATAATGCTATTATGCTGCTATCTCTTAGTCTTGTGCTTCATGAATAGGAATTTGAAAAGGAGGACAAGTGAAAATTAAAATTCCTACGTTTTTCTATCAAGGAGACACTAAAGGAACAAATCCATGTGCTCAATGGACATATATAACATGTAGAGTAAGAAAGAGATGCAGCAAGTCTACAATCTCTTTTGCGAAGCCATGTCGATCTCATGTGATTGGGTTGGCCGGTGAGGATGCTCCTGCTGACTTTACTGTTGGAGAAGGGGAAGAAGATCTTAGGCGTCTGGAGATGGAGCCCGAGGTACTGCTCCGCTGTGATGGAGGGTTTCGTCGTTGGAGCAGCTCCGGTGAGTTGTACGACGCCGAGGCTGAAGAAGGACAAGAGAGACAACGAACAACGTTAACCTGAGTGGAATTCTAATAGCATCTCCAAGACATGACGTAAAATACATAACCACAAAGTGCTAGATGTAAAATACATTAGCCGCTCATCTCTGAACTTAACTTTCGAAACCGAACTTAACAGCCGAAACTGAACTTAACTGTCGAAACTGAATTTTGCTATCGAAACTGAACGCACTAGCAAGGTGAGGCTACACGTCGGTCGACTGACTTTTTCATCTCTGGTCAGTTGATTTTGCAGCCGTTGGATACGAAATCAAGGGCAT
>NC_057804.1:365527380-365530589 GCF_018294505.1 Triticum aestivum
AAGATAGATAGTGAGGTACCTCTTCGGTGAGCCCCCTCCCCGCTGTGGCTGGTTCTTCCTTCACCCCGGTGAGCCACCCCCCACCCCCTGAAAATTGACTGACCCAAAAGTCGATTCAGTCGACTGAAGTGTAGCTAAATCAGAGCAGCATCGCAAGAAAGAGCAAGAGCGAGAGAAGCAACGCGAGAAAGAGCAATAGAAAGAGCAGACCAGGCAGGGGACCGAGAGCAAGAGCCGAGCAGTAGCGCGAGCGAGAGCTAAAGCAGCAGCAGCTCCTACTGATGTGGACGTCGTCGCCGACGGAGTGACGCCATGGAGGAAGTGGCCGGCGACGCCTCCGTGGATGGAGCCGCGCTGTGTCGGCTCGGGACCGAGCGCCAGCAGCACCGTGAGATCGAATCAAGAAGAAAATGTGGCGATTAGTGTACAACCTCTTTGGTGGCACCGATTAGGCTGCAACTTCATCCGAGGAAACGGTGATGATGATGCTCTTCCGGTGGTGCAGGTGAAGACGGTGGTGTAGGAATGGAGGTGGCGCGAAAGACAAGGGGAACATCGGGGCAGCTCCTTGGAGGTGGAGGACGGGGTGGCTGAACCGGCGGGACGACGAGATCGACGAAGGATCCTCATTTGGTATGGTGAATGAGGGACATCGAGGTGTTGCTGTGGACGACGTCGTCGGGGAAGAGGCTCCGGATGGGTGGCGGACGGAGCAGGGTGTGGGGTTCCGTCATGGGTTTTCGCAGACTCGGTGTATGAATGGGTGGGTGGATGGGATGGCAGTGGGGAACCATGGCTCAGGGACGCACTTGTCCGAAATGTGGGGTAAGTTACGAAAGTACCCCCACCAATTTGAGGCAGTTCTTTCGGTTCAAGGGTACCACGGGCATTTCGCATGTCGGGATTTCACAGGAGGTGGGGGTTTTCGCACGCGTTGTAATTTCACAATAGCAAGGCGCGGGTTGAGATGGAGGGAGTTGTCGAAGCACAACGAGACAAAGATATATCTTAAATATTTCGAGCTAACAAGGCGCGGGTTGAAATTTCCGGACAAGCCTAACGTGTATTGTACCAAATCAACACACACTACAAATGTTATTCAAAACTTTGAATTCATGTTATGTTCAATTAAAATATTTTGCTACGTGTATAATGCATGCAACCTGCTACTCAAATGAATGTTTTAGTGCATTCCAAACGTATATACTACCGCTTCAATATGAACTAAATTTGAATTCATTTCTCTACTTGAATAAGATCTACATTAATAATTGTTGTGAAGTCAAAGCATTTGAATTCGTTTCTCTGTTTTAATAAGATCTACAATCATCATTATTGTCAAGTTAAACCATCATTTGTGTATTATCTTCACAGCACACCACATGATTAGTCTCGAGTTACATATGAACTATGTGTACTATATGAACTCGAACTCGATTTTTTGAATCCACTTTATTTTGATTTCAAATCACATTACATTTCTAGCTAGTGTGTTTATCACATTATGTATGGTGCCCCGCCCCTTATGCCTACAAGTATTTAGATGTGAGTTGCAAACACCACACATTACCACAAATTCAAATAAAATGTGAAAATGTTCGATATATTGTGTTGTTTAGATTGTTCGATATTTAGTTGTAAGCTACAAACGCCACACATTATCACAAATTAAAATAAAATGTGAGATTGTTTGATGTATAGTATAGTTTAGATTGTTCGGCATTTAGCTGTGAGTTGCAAACGCCATGCATTATCACATTATGGTATAACATGTGCACAGCACATGTATCACCGCTATATTCATGCATGTAATGTTTAAAACACTATGATCTCCTATTCAAATATATGAATCCGCTTTCATATCAAATTATGATCTTTGTTAGTCTCTTACACCCACACAATCCTCTAACCTTTGTAGCTACCACTAACTTTCTCTCGCGCATGCACACGCCCTCCTCGCCCTCCCCCTCCCTCGACATTCTATCCACCGGGCACATTCATTTTCTTTCTTTAGGTCGTTCTCCCAGAGTCTCCACGACTCCTTTCCGACACACACCGATCGATAAACCTCTCTAGCGATGCCTGCCTACAATATACACACACACCTTCAATCTCCTCCTTTATGCGTCCTTGCCTCGTGTCTCTCATACGGTCACACACACGTGTAAACTCGCCCCTCTTTTCATTGATCTCACAACCGCACACTCCTCCCCCTATCTAGCTAGTAGCTGGGCCTCTCGCACCACCTCTAGCTCCATTCTCTCTGTCTATCCGTCTCGCTAGTCCTTATTTGCCTCTAACAAATGGACGTACACTGACCGACCTCTCGCTATACATATAGCTATCTAGGTCCTTATAACTCGCTTTTACCCACACGTCGATCGATCTACCTTGTTAGTTCTCTCTCTCCCTTCCTCTGACAAACAACAATTGATCTACCAATCTAGTTAGGTTTGCTTACCAAACACATGGTTCCCCTTCATCATCCATGGATGCGTCCCGACAGATCTATCACGCACAGGCACACACAGAAACACATACCCACTCTTATTGATAACATTGCAGTTCCACCCTCAGTTTGTCTAGTAGGACTCTCCCACCATCTTTGAGAAGCAACTCCATCACCCATCTAGCACTCTACCCCTCTCCCTCCCTCTCTCCTCTCCTCTCTCTCTGTCCCATCATATTTCCATCCTTTAGTTATGTATGGATGTCGACCGATCTCCTTCAAGACATAGCTGGGTCTCTCCTTCTCAACACATATACGAGTCGTTCTACCTCTAAAGTTAGGCCTCTGCCTACCCCTCCCCCACCCCCTACCCCACACACACACTGATACATCGAGCGCTCTAGTCATGTCTCCCTGCCACACACAAACCTGACATGTGCCCTCTAACGTTTCGGTAGGCCAGTCGCCATATATCTTTAACTTGCACACACCCACAATTTCGATGGCTCTCTTCATCGATCTCGCACCCACCCACTTGATCCTCTCTTCGACTCTATCGATAGCTATGGCCCCTCCCTCTCTTCTCATGGATTGCCTAACCCTCTATATATGATATGGATAGGCCTCCATTTCACACACATTGAATGCAAAATTTTTTTTGAGATGTCATCGACACATATTCCCACAAATAATTCACGAAATCAACCCCCCACCCCACCCCCCACCCCCACCCCAAAACAAAAAACACTCACGAACGCGG
>NC_057804.1:365530749-365552391 GCF_018294505.1 Triticum aestivum
ATGTAGGTGGGGGACGTGCACGAAGAGAAGAGGTGCATGCACGGCGCACGTACTCCCGTCTCTTTCCCAACCACACCCGCGCGGGTACACGGTGGAGCTCATTTCTGTACGAAAAAGGCAACCCACGTGGTACTTTGGCACGTGTACTGGTTGTCCACTTGGTGGAGGGAGGATCGTCTACCACGGGTGAACAAACAAATTGCGACTTGACGCGTTATGTTAAATTAAAAAAAAGAGGCAAACCATGTGGGGCCTACCTTAGAGGCAAGGCTCTATACACTAGAGTACTTTTGATGTGCCCCGTCAACTCGCAGAACAAGGAGAAGCTTGCTTAGTATGCCGTCTCCCGCACCCACGGGCGCGGTGGCTTGCAGGATGAGGTGAAGCTTGCTCCTCCTTACGCCCGCTCCATCGCCCATGCGCGCGGTGGCTCGCATGACGAGGAGAAAAATTTACTACTCCCTCCGTTTACTCCTACCTTAGTTATAGAGATTATATCATATTGTTTGGAATATATATGTCCTTTAGTAGATTTCAATATGAGCTACTAGTACATACTCCAAACACTTATGTATATAGACGTATTTTAGAGTATACATTCACTCATTTTGCTCCGTCTGTAGCACTCTCCATCACCCCTCGACCCTCGCCCACGTGGTGGACGTGCAGCAATTCATTTGGTCTCATATAGCCAGAACGATATATATTGCATTACCATTATTGCTCGACTTCCCGAAGAGGCGAAGAGCCAATCGCAAGGTTAATATTTTGGAGATGCCAAGCGCAAGGTTATAGGACAACGAGTACTAGGTGCCGCGTCATTTATAAATAAAGTTTTTTTCTTCAGTGGCACGTACGCAATATGATAGGTTCATATGGAGAGAAAAGGAAACGGCTCCACTATATACATAGTCAGGACAGGCCAGCCTATACGGTTGCTTCCTGGGGTTTCTCTCTTCACACTCTCTCGCACAAAATGACTGTGGCCACATCTCTAACATCCCGGCGGATCACATCCGCTGGGGGAAGGGGTGGATGCTTAGTGTAGATGCGGTCGCCATCGCCGACGGCAAAAACCCTCTGTCGGCATGTCCCGATCAGGGGTCCCCGCCGTTCTCTCTCACAAAGCCGGTGAGGTTGTCTTTGTCCCTTGCTCACTGCCGCGACGTGGGCAGTTGCTGCCTCCCGCCGACCTCCTCAAGGTTGACCTACGTCTCTCAGGTACAACTCCCTTTACAGTCGGCTTGCACCACTGCTCCAGCTGCCCACATCACTCCCTGTGGATATTTCTCTACTTCTTTGCACCGCACATACCTCTATTGGCTTCTAGGTATTGTATTTGTGATGAGTTTATGTCTCATCAACTAGTCCCAGTAATCTTATTCTAATCACGCTTCTTCAATTTCTTTGCCACAAGGATGCTCATCTCGATTTTGGTGAAACTGCAAAAAAAGATTCGATGGTCAAAAGGTTGCAAACTTCATTTATTAGGAAGCTCAAACATTGCCAGCAAATTGAAACCTGGTTAGGGTTCACGGTTCAAGGGCTAGGGACTGCATGGATTGTTTTTTTCTTTAGCTGCCTCTGTTCCAAAATAAGTGTCATCTTTAGTAGTAGTACAACTTTGTATTAAAGTTTGCACAAAGTTGAGACACTTACTGGAACGGAGGGAGTACATATTTGCTATGATCTGTCAATCATTAAGATGCAATAGCATGCATGTTAGTCTCCTTTGTATTTGATGAAATGTTGCAACGGGCAACCTTGGATGCAAGATACATGTAACAGAAGATGGAAGCTTCATAGCATTGTACAAATTTATCTCGGTGATAAATTACAGTACGTACTATACTAGTACTTCCTTTGTTCCTAAATATAAGTCTTTGTAGAGATTTCACCATGAACCACATGCAGATGTATATAGATGCATTTTAAGTGTAGATTCATTCATTTTGTTCCGTATGTAGTGGAATCTCTACAAAGACTTATGTACTAGTAATAGCTAGCCCCCACTACTAGGAATTCTGTATCCTCTCCTTGAGCCACATCATTAAAATTAATGTAGCTATTAGATGAACTAAATCAGTCCATAAAAGACGTCTGATCTAGATGTTGAGAGGCTCCGCACTAAGCCACATGCAAGCATGCAGAAATACCGTGGCATGCATGTGAGTGGGTTTTAAATTAGATCAACATGTCTGCATGCAAGCATGAACCGGTAGCATGCATGTAAGTGAGCTTTTAAGTCCCATTAACATGTGAAAAAGAAAAATATAATCCCATTATGCAGTAGGAATTGGCTGATCTTTTTTCCTTACATGGGATGTGATGACCCAAAAGTATAGGGGATCTATCGTAGTCCTTTCGATAAGTAAGAGTGTCGAACCCAACGGGGAGCAGAAGGAAATGATAAGCGGTTTTCAGCGAGGTATTCTCTGCAAGTACTGAAATAAGTGGTAACAAATAGTTTTGTGATAATATAAATGGTAACAAGCAACAAGTAAAGAAAGTAAATAAAGTGCATCAAGGTGGCCCAATCCTTTTTGTAGCAAAGGACAAGCCCAGACAAACTCTTATAATAGGAAAAGCGCTCCCGAGGACACATGGGAATATCGTCAAGCAAGTTTTCATCACGCTCATATGATTCGCGTTCGGTACTTTGATAATTTGATATGTGGGTGGACCGGTGCTTGGGTACTGCCCTTACTTGGACAAGCATCCCAGTTATGATTAACCTCTATTGCAAGCATCCGCAACTACAACAAAAGTATTAAGGTAAATCTAACCATAGCATGAAACATATGGATCCAAATCAGCCCCTTACGAAGCAACGCATAAACTAGGGTTTAAGCTTCTGTCACTCTAGCAACCCATCATCTACTTATTACTTCCCAATGCCTTCCTCTAGGCCCAAATAATGGTGAAGTGTTATGTAGCCGATGTTCACATAACACCACTAGAGGTTAGACAACATACATCTTATCAAAATATCGAACGAATACCAAATTCACATGACTACTAATAGCAAGACTTCTCCCTTGTCCTCGGGAACAAACGTAACTACTCACAAAGCATATTCATGTTCATAATCAGAGGGGTAATATTGTGCATAAAGGATCTGAACATATGATCTTCCACCAAATAAACCAACTAGCATCAACTACAAGGAGTAATCAACACTACTAGCAACCTACTAGCACCAATCCCGGACTTGGAGACAAGAATTGGATACAAGAGATGAAGTAGGGTTTGGAGATGAGATGGTGCTAGTGAAGATGTTGATGGAGATTCCCCTTTCCCGATGAGAGGAGCGTTGGTGATGACAATGGTGATGATTTCCCCCGCCCGGAGAGAAGTGTCCCCGGCAGAACAGCTCTGCCGGAACCCTAGATTGGTTCTGCCAAGGTTCTGCCTCGTGGCGGCGGAGTCTCGTCCCGAAAGTTTCTCTATTTTTTTCTCATCGAAAGACTTCATATGGGAGAAGATGGGTGTCGGAGAGCCACCAGGGGGCCCATGAGGTAGGGGGCGCGCCCAGGGGGGCGCCCCCTACCCTCGTGACCAGGGTGTGGACCCCCTGGCCTTCATCATTGGTGACGATTTTTCTTTATTTATTCTAAGGTATTCCTTGGAGTTTCAGGACTTTTGGAGTTGCACAGAATAGTCCTTCAATATTTGCTCCTTTTCCATCCCAGAATTCCAGCTGCCGGCATTCTCCCTCTTCATGTAAACCTTGTAAAATAAGAGAGAATAGCCATAAGTATTGTGACATAACATGAAATAACAACCCATAATGCAATAAATATTAACATAAAAACATGATGCAAAATGGACGTATCAACTCCCCCAAGCTTAGACCTCGCTTGTCCTCAAGCGAAAAGCCGATAACAATAAATATGTCCTCATGTTTAGAGGTAGAGGCGTCAATAAAAATAAAATACGGACATGAAGGCATCATGATTATTTCATAAAAGCAACATATATAATTTTTTTCATATGATTACTTATATTCTAGTGATGATCTTTTCACAAAGCCAAAATATGAATCAGAAACTTTATTGGGCACCAACAATTATAGTCTCAGTCATTGAAGCAATTGCAATTTATCATAACATCGGAAAGAGTCTATGTCAGAGCTTAAAAGCAAGTCCAGATACTCAACTATCACTTAGTCCTTCATAGTTGCTAACACTCACGCGATACTTGTGGTTACAGAGTTTTAATCGGACATAGAGAAAGATAGGGGCTTATTGTTTTTTCCCCACAACCTTTTACCTCAAGGGTAATGTCAACAATAATAATTCATGCTCCCCCACATCCAATTAGATATATATATGTATCATGTTCTTTCCAACATGCTGAGCTTGCCAAAGGATAAAATGAAAAAGGAAGGGTGAAGATCACCGTGACTGTTGCATAGGGTAGAGGATAATAATAAAAGATAGGCCCTTCGCAGAGGGAAGCAGTGGTTGTCATGCGCGTTTCGGGTTGATGCACAAAATCTTAATGCAAAAGAACGTCACTTTACATTGCCCCTTGCATGTGAACCTTTATTATGCAGTCTGTCGCTTTTATTGCATCCACAACAAGTTCGTGCAAAGTTTATTTTCTCCGCACTAATAAGTCATGCATATTTAGAGAGCAATTTTTATTGCTTGCACCGATGACAACTTACTTGAAGGATCTTACTCAATCCATATGTAGATATGGTGGACTCTCATGGCAAAACTGGTTTAAGGGTATTCGGAAGCACAAGTAGTATTTCTACTTAGTGCGGAGAATTGGCTAGCATGAGGGGGAAAGGCAAGCTCAACACGGTAGAGGAATCATGACAACATACTTTATCTCAGATATAAGAAAATATAACTCATTATGTTGTCTTCCTTGTCCAACCTCAACTCTTTAGCATGTCATATTTTAATGAGTGCTCCCAATCATAAAAGATGTCAATGATAATATATCTATATGTGAAACCCCTCTTTCCTTATTTCTTCCTATTAATTGCAACGATGACCAAAGCTATATTTGCCAACTCCCAACAACTTTAAATCATCATACTCTTTCTATGTGAAGTCATTACTTTCAATAAGATCAATATGAACTCTTGATTCTTTTTATTCTTTTTCTTCTAATCACCCAAGATCATGGCAAAATACTCAAGCCCTTGACTCAACACTAATCTTTATTATATAGCTCACGGACTCGATTATAAAGAAGGGTCATAAAGCAAAACTCAAAACTAGATCATGACATGACTTTATTCTACTAAATCAAGATAATACTAATGGGATCGAACTAAGAAAACGGTAAAGATAGGAGTTGTGATGGTGATACGATACTAGGGCACCTCCCCCAAGCTTGGCAGTTGCCAAGGGGAGTGGCCATACCCATGTGATTATGTCTCCTTCCTTGTTGTTGGCGGTGGAGGTGTTGATGATGATGCAAGCTTGTCCTCCACCTTCCATGGCATAGTCTCACCATCATAGAAGGATGATTGAGTCTCCGGAATCCTCAAATCTGCAGCCAAACTCATCCTTTTGAATCTATATTCATACTCACAGTTTTGGTTTTGTAGATCATAGATTTGGGCTTGGAGGTGCCCGATCTTCTCATGTAGCTTATAGATGGCTTCCTCGGTCTTCTTGGCATCCGGCTCATATTTGTTGGTGAACTCCGCGAACATCTTGTGGGTAGCGTTGATTCCACGCTCCACCATCCCTTGGCACTTGAAAACTTGTTTCTCCATTGCTTCGAGCCTCAACTCCATGCTTCCTGTTCCCTTTGGTCCCTCAACATTGCGGATGTGCAACAACCCATCACGCATCTCAATGGTTTGGGGGTGTCGCAGCACCTCCGTGAGGTAAGGGTTGGTAACCTTCTCGAAGAACTTGTCCTTGGAAGCACCTGGGGTCGTCATGATGATCTAGACCTGTCAGAAAAACAGCTCGAAACAAGAACAGGGGAGATTTGTGTGATACGAGAGTCAAGACCTTCGGGAGTATATATAATGAATTTTTTCCGACCAAAATATGTATCGTGCAAGGAAACAGAGTGAGGAGGGCACACAAGGCGCTCACGAGGTAGGGGGGCGCGCCCAGGGGGTAGGGCGCGCCCTCCACCCTCGTGGAGGCCTCGTGTCCTCCCTAGACTGCTACTTATTTTTCTATTTTTCTAAATATTCCAAAACAGAGAAATATTGCCTTAAAAATTGTTTTGGAGTTGTTGATTTTTATGGCACCAGAACGATAGACCTCCTTGATAACGTAAGGACCTTCCCATTTGGAGAGAAGTTTTCCTACAAAAAATCTTAAACGAGAGTTGTATAGCAATACATAATCACCTACATTAAACTCATGCTTTTGTATCCTTTTGTCATGCCACCTTTTAACTTTTTCTTTAAACAGCTTGGCATTTTCATAAGCTTGGGTTCTCCATTCATCAAGTGAGCTAATATCAAATAACCTCTTCTGACCAGCAAGTTTGAAATCATAGTTGAGCTCCTTAATAGCCCAATATGCCTTATGTTCTAGTTTGAGAGGTAAATGACATGCTTTTCCATAAACCATCTTATACGGAGACATACCCATAGGATTTTTATATGCAGTTCTATAGGCCCATAATGCATCATTCAGTTTCTTGGACCAATTCTTTATAGACCTATTGACATTCTTTTGCAAAATTAATTTGAGCTCTCTATTGCTCAATTCTACCTGACCACTATACTGTGGGTGATATGGAGATGCAATCCTATGATTAACGTCGTATTTAGCAAGCATCTTACGGAAAGCACCATGAATAAAGTGTGAACCACCATCAGTCATTAAGTATCTAGGGACTCCAAACCTCCGAAAAATAACTTCCTTAGGCATTTTAATAGAAGTGTTATGATCAGCACTACTAGTTGGAATAGCTTCTACCCACTTAGTAACGTAATCAACAACAACTAGAATATGAGTGTAACCATTAGAGGCGGGAAAAGGCCCATATAATCAAAGCCCCAAACATCAAATGGCTCAATAACAAGTGAATAATTCATAGACATTTCTTGACGTCTACTGATATTACCAATTCTTCGACATTCATCGCAAGATAAAACTAACTTACGGGCATCCTTGAAGAGAGTAGGCCAATAAAAGCCGGATTGCAATACCTTATGTGCAGTTCTATCTCCAGCGTGGTGTCCTCCATAAGCTTCGGAGTGACACTTGCATAGGATCTGTTCCTGTTCATGCTCAGGTACACAACGTCTAATAACACCATCTACCCATTCTTTATAAAGATGTGGGTCATCCCAAAAGTAATGTTGCAAGTCATAGAAAAACTTTTTCTTTTGTTGGTATGTGAAGCTAGGCGATATAAATTTAGCAACAATATAATTAGCATAATCAGCATACCAAGGAGTGCTACGAGAAGTACTTATGACTTTAATTGCTCATCAGGAAAGCTATCATCAATAGGTAGTGGGTCATCAAGAACATTCTCTAGCCTAGACAAGTTGTCTGCAACGGGGTTCTCAGCTCCTTTCCTATCAACAATATGTAAATCAAATTCTTGAAGCAAGAGAACCCATCTAATGAGTCTAGGTTTCACATCTTCTTTTCCATAAGATATTTAATAGCAGCATGATCTGTATGAATAGTTACTCTAGAGTCAACAATATAGGGCCTGAATTTATCACAAGCAAATACAACCGCTAAAAGTTCCTTTTCGGTAGTAGCATAATTTCTCTGAGCATTATCTAGAGTCTTACTAGCATAATGGATAACATTCAATTTCTTATCAACTCTTTGCCCTAGGACAACACCTACAGCATAATCACTAGCATCACACATAATTTCAAAGGGTAAATTCCAATCAGGTGGCTGAACAACAGGTGCAGAGATTAATGATTTCTTAAGTATTTCAAATGCTTCTACACAATCATCATCAAAGACAAATGGTACATCTTTTTGTAATAAATTAGTCAGAGGCCGAGAGATTTTTGAGAAGTCCTTGATGAACCTCCTATAAAATCCGGCGTGACCAAGGAAACTTCTTATACCTTTGATGTCCTTAGGACATGGCATCTTTTCAATAGCATCAACCTTGGCTTTATCAACTTCAATACCTCTTTCAGAAACTTTGTGCCCCAAGACAATACCTTCATTAACCATAAAGTGGCACTTTTCCCAATTCAAGAGAAGATTAGTTTCTTCACATCTCTGCAAAACTCGAGCAAGATTGCTCAAGCAATCATCAAAAGAGGAACCATAGACGGAAAAGTCGTCCATGAAAACCTCACAGATTTTCTCGCAAAAGTCAGAGAATATAGCCATCATGCATCTTTGAAAGGTAGCAGGTGCATTACATAAACCAAAAGGCATACATCTATAAGCAAAAGTACCAAAAGGGCATGTAAAAGTAGTCTTTGATTGATCTTTAGCCGACACATGTATTTGAGAAAAACCAGAATAACCAGCTAGAAAGCAATAATGTGTATGTTTGCATAATCTTTCTAACATTTGATCAATAAAAGGTAAGGGGTAATGATCTTTCTTAGTAGCCTTATTTAATTTGCGGAAATCAATTACCATCCTATCACCTGTGATAATTCTTTGCAGAATCAATTCATCTTTATCATTAGGGACAACAGTAATACCTCCCTTCTTGGGGACACAATGGACATGACTTACCCACTGACTATCAGCAATGGGATAAATTATACCTGCCTCCAGAAGCTTGAGTATTTCTTTTCTTACCACTTCTTTCATTTTAGGATTCAAACGTCGTAGAGGATCACAAACTGGTTTGGCATCAGCTTCCAAATTTATTTTATGTTGACATAGAGTGGGACTGATGCCCTTAAGATCATCCAGAGTATATCCAATAGCGGCACGATGCTTCTTCAGAGTTTTCAATAATCTTTCTTCTTCATGCTCTGAAAGGTTAGCGCTAATAATAACATGATATATTTTCTTTTCATCAAGATAAGCATATTTAAGATTATCAGGCAACGGTTTAAGCTCAAACGCGGGATCACCCTTGGGTGGAGGAGGATCCCCTAGGATTTCAACAGGCAAATTGAGTTGCAGAATAGGTTCCTGTTTAAAGAATACTTCATCTATTTCCCTTCTTTCATTAATGAACATATCATTTTCATGGTCTAGCAAATAGTGTTCTAAAGGATCACTAGGAGGTACAACAATAGAAGCAAGACCAATAATTTCATCCTTACTAGGCAAATCTTCCTCATGATGTTGTTTACTAAATTTAGAGAAATTAAACTCGTGGACCATATCATCCAAGCCAACAGTAACAACATTCTTTTTGCAATCTATATTAGCATTAATGGTACGCAAGAAGGGTCTACCAAATATAATGGGACAAAAGCTATCTTGTGGAGAACCAAGAACAAGAAAATCAGCGGGATATTTGGTTTTCCCACACAAGACTTCAACATCCCTAACAATTCCCATTGGAGATATAGTATCTCTATTGGCAAGTTTAATTGTAACATCAATATCTTCCAACTCAGCAGGTGCAATATAATGCATAATTTCTTTGTATAAGTCAATGTGTATAACACTAGCACTAGCACCCATATCACATAAAGCCATGATAACAATGATCTCCTATTTTAACAGAAATAACAGGAACGCCTACCACAGGTCTATGTTTATCTCTATCACAGGGTCTAGCAATTCTAGCAGTTTCACCAGTGAATTGAATAACATGCCCATCAATATTATCAGACAAGAGATCTTTAACAATAGCAATATTGGGTTCTACTTTGACTTGCTCAGGAGGTGTATAAGTCCTAGTATTGCTTTTACGAACAACAGTTGAAGCTTTAGCATGATCCTTCATTCTAACAGGGAAAGGAGGTTTCTCAACCTAAGAAGTAGGAACAATAGGATCATTATAAGTGACAATCTTTTCTTCAACTTTAATAGGTGCAGCTACTTTTACTTCTATGGGAGGATGATATTTAAACCACTTCTCGTTGGGGAGATCAACATAAGTAGCAAAAGATTCATAGAAAGAAGCTACTATCTCAGAGTCAAGTCCATATTTAGTGCTAAACTTACGGAAAATATCGGTATCCATAAAAGATTTAACACAATCAAACTTAGGTGTCATACCTTACTCCTTACCTTCGTCGAGGTCCCAATCTTCAGAGTTGCGTTTAATTGTATCCAATAAATTCCATCCAAATTCAATAGACTTCATCATAAAAGAGCCAGCACAAGAAGTATCGAGCATGGTGCGATTATTATCAGAAAGCCGAGCATAAAAATTCTGGAGAATTGTCAATTTTGAGAGCTCATGATTGGGGCATGAATATAACATTGATTTAAGACTCCCCCAAGCTTGAGCGATGCTTTCTCCTTCACGAGGCCAAAAATTATATATATAATTGCGATCACGATGAACAAGATGCATAGGGTAATACTTTCGATGAAATTCCAATTTCAATCTTTTATAGTTCCACGATCTCGTATCATCACATAGCCTATACCATGTCAATGCGTCTCCCTCCAAAGATAAAGGGAAAGCCTTCCTATTAACGGCATCATCGGGTACACCTGCAAGCTTAAATAGTCCACAAACATCATCCACAAAGCGTAGATGTTCGTCAGGATGCTTTGTTCCATCTCCTGCGAAAGTGTTAGCTAGCAGTTTTTCCATCATACCCAAAGGAATCTGAAAAGCAATTTCATTTTCAATAGGTTCAATAGGTTCAGTAGGTTGAGGAGAAAGTCTTGGCTCAACTGGACGGGGTGAAGATACCCCGTACAAGCCCCTCACACAATTACTTTCCATAGTAACAAGTGATAGAAAATTTCAGCACAATAAATAAATTTTTCCTTACCAAATTCCACCTACCAAAGGCACTTCACTCCCCAGCAGTGGCGCTAGAAAAGAGACTTGATGACCCACAAGGATAGGGGATCTATCGTAGTCCTTTCGATAAGTAAGAGTGTCAAACCCAATGAGGAGCAGAAGGAAATAATAAGCGGTTTTCAGCAAGGTATTCTCTGCAAGTACTGAAATAAGTGGTAACAGATAGTTTTGTGATAAGATAAATGGTAACGAGCAACAAGTAACGAAAGTAAATAAAGTGCATCAAGGTGGCCCAATCCTTTTTGTAGAAAAGGACAAGCCCGGACAAACTCTTATAATAGGAAAAGCGCTCCCGAGGACACATGGGAATATCGTTAAGCTAGTTTACATCACGCTCATATGATTCGCGTTCGGTACTTTGATAATTTGATATGTGGGTGGACCGGTGCTTGGGTACTGCCCTTACTTGGACAAGCATCCCACTTATGATTAACCTCTATTGCAAGCATCCGCAACTACAACAAAAGTATTAAGGTAAACCTAACCATAGCATGAAACATATGGATCCAAATCAGGCCCTTACGAAGCAACGCATAAACTAGGGTTTAAGCTTCTGTCACTCTAGCAACCCATCATCTACTTATTACTTCCCAATGCCTTCCTCTAGGCCCAAATAATGGTGAAGTGTTATGTAGTCGACGTTCACATAACACCACTAGAGGTTAGACAACATACATCTTATCAAAATATCAAACGAATACCAAATTCACATGACTACTATTAGCAAGACTTCTCCCTTGTCCTCAGGAACAAACATAACTACTCACAAAGCATAGTCATGTTCATAATCAGAGGGGTAATATTGTGCATAAAGGATCTGAACATATGATCTTCCACCAAATAAACCAACTAGCATCAACTACAAGGAGTAATCAACAGTACTAGCAACCTACTAGCACCAATCCCGGACTTGGAGACAAGAATTGGATACAAGAGATGAACTAGGGTTTGGAGATGAGATGGTGCTGGTGAAGATGTTAATGGAGATTGCCCTCTCCCGATGAGATGAGCATTGGTGATGATGATGGTGATGATTTCCCTCTCCCGGAGGGAAGTGTCCCCGACAGAACAGCTCTGCCGGAGCCCTAGATTGGTTCCGCCAAGGTTCCGCCTCGTGGCGGCGGAGTCTCGTCCCGAAAGGTTCTCCTCTATTTTTTTCTCATCGAAAGACTTCATATGGGAGAAGATGGGCGTCAGAGAGCCATCAGGGGGCCCACGAGGTAGGGGGCGCGCCCAGGGGGGGCGCGCCCCACCCTCTTGAGCAAGGTGTGGGCCCCCTGGCCTTCATCTTTGGCGATGATTTTTCTTTATTTATTCTAAGGTATTCCGTGGAGTTTCAAGAATTTTGGAGTTGTGTAGAATAGTCCTTCAATATTTGCTCCTTTTCCAGCCCAGAATTCCAGCTGCCGACATTCTCCCTCTTCATGTAAACCTTGTAAAATAAGAGAGAATAGCCATAATTATTGTGACATAACATGAAATAACAGCCCATAATGCAATAAATATTGACATAAAAGCATGATGCAAAATGGACGTATCAGGATGATCTAAATGATGATGGGAGTTTATTTAGTTTGGCTACCACATTTGTCATGCGGTTATAGAGTTTTTTTTAGTTCTATGAAATCGATAATTTTGCGCAGAGAGATATACGGTTGTTCAGCGGCAACGTGCAGGGACTCATATAGTAATATTTAGTAATGGAGGGAGTACTATGTAAAGAGTTAGGTGTTGCACTGTGATAGTGTGAAGTGGGCCATGTAATTAGTGAGCCTGCGTGTTTTCACTGCTGTTGCACGCTTGCGTTGTAAGAATGGAGAAAATTGTAATCTAGTAGTACCTCCTTTCGCTGAAAGCGTGGGACATCCAGCAGTCCTACCACTTGAGTAATATAGACCAATGAGCCGTCAAATAACATAGACCCAGCAGTAAGTTGGACGGACGAAGCAACCATCACTCTTGCACCAGTGAGAGGTTGTGTCTGCTCTGCCCGGGCATGAATGCGGCACCGATTCTTTGGAGCGGTGCTGACCGTTTCGAGTGGGAAGCGCGCGCTGGCGATGAAGGGGCTTTGGGTGGGCCTGGCTGGTCAGGAGCGGGCGTGGCAGCTGTCCCGAAACGAGAGGATGCACCGACTCTCGCGGCTAAAATCGTACACTACACACCACATCTCTATAGGAGTAGGTCGATATGTCGCTCTCTCTAACACACACACATGTTGTTAAACACACACACACACACACACACACACGCACACACACACACAAACGCACACGCACGCACCTTGGTCCCGTTGCACCTTCTAACGTGAGTTATTACACCTAGACGGAGTGAGTAGTAAATATACGAGATACGGTGGCACACTGACTTAAGTCAAATACAAGTGCCCAAAATTGTGTGCATGTTATAATAAGGATTCACTTAAAATAGTACATGAGCGAATAAGGGGATCAATTGGACAGTTTTCCCGAGCAGTAGCGAGAAGTGTGAGGTAAGATACACCGCTGGCACTTTTAATTTTTCTTATTAGTTTGTTTGTTTCACCCTCTGACTGGTAGGACCCAACGTACTACGTGGAGAGAGGTAAGGTGACTTAGGCTGCATTATTTCTGCACCACTACGGATAGTCTTAACACCAAAGCCACATGACACGATTATGATTGAAATCCCAATGACTCCCACACAGACAAAAAAACACGACATGCTTGTCACATGAATGGAGGAATGTATAAAAGGTTATTTTCCTCTCGTTGAACATAACGGGAGGGTAGTGTAGCTGGTTAGCCTGTTCGCTCATCAAACTTGAGGTCTTGGGTACGATAACTACACTTGAGCACAATTTGTGCCAGGAGGATTCTTTGACTGGTCAAAATGGATGGATACGGAGCTATACGATGCCGTAGTGACCGTATAATCACCTCATCACGTATAAGCTGCAGCCTCGACACTTGTTTTCTAGGGTTTGCATGCTTCACACTCTCTCTCCAGTATATATATACACGCTGGAGCCTCAGCGCTTGTAGTTGCTCTCTTCACACTCTCTCGCCCTCTCCAGATCTAAACAAGACTTCGTTGGCCTCTCTCTCCCCTCACTACTGCTCAAAGAGCCGGCAGGGTCCGTCCGGCCAGAAGGAAAGGAGGCTTAATGCTGTCGCCGTTGGCAAGGGAGGGAATCCACTACCGGCACAGCTATTCATTTTCACCCAGCAGCGATGCGGGAGGGCCTCCGACCCCTTCTTCTTCGCCGCCGTCCCATCACCCACCGAACCACGCCCCAAGAACCTTAAGGTATAATTTACTTACTCCACATGCATTGCTCTAGCTGCATGTATACCAGATGCAGAGGCCGGGGGTCATCCTCCTTTTCTATTTTTTTGCATGTATACCATGAATCTAGGACGTGGTTCAAAGAGGAAAGGAGTGGGGGAAAGTAGTGGGAAAAGTTGTATATAGCATGAATCTAGGACGTGGTTCAAAGAGGAAATGAAGGGGGAAAGTTGTATAGCATGAATCTAGGACGTGGTTCAAAGAGGAAAGGAATGGGGGAAAGTAGTGGGGAAAGTTGTATCGCATAAATCAAGGACGTGGTTCAAAGAGGAAAGGAAGGGGCGAAAGTACTAGTACAGACAGGCTGTAGAGTTTGAGCAGGACTAGATATGTTGCGCTCAAATAGGGAAAGGTGTCTAAAGATAACAAAACTGGGACCAACACAAATATGCTCCTTGGTTGTTTGTTCTTTGTCGCCACAGACTGTGCATGACCACAGTACATCCGTAGATGCACATGGTGCTGGTGCGTCCACTATCCCGTGCAACTCATTAGCTGTTGTTAATCTAAGGCCCTGTTTGGTTAAAAACTCCCTAGTCCCTACCTGCTTGGTTCTAGGGACTAAACATGGACTACAGGTTATTAAATGACATGCTAAAAGACCATGCTACCCCTAGTAATGAACTAATAGAGACAAGGTGTGATGCATGGCAGGGGCAACTGTTGGAAAAAGTCCAAGAAGGACTCCCTCGGGGTCTTCTTTCTTTAGTCCCAAATGCCCACTTTTAGTCCCTAAAAGTCCCTCTTGTTTGGTTTAGATGGGACTGACACGGAGTTTTTTTAGTCCCTACACCAAAATATCCCTGTAAACAAACACCCTCTAATAATGCCGCTGGAAAATTGATGCAATGCCATAGTTAAAAGCAAATTACACGTTTAACGAATTTTATTGTTAATATAATCTCTATGTTAATATTAATCAATGCCACCATTTGAGAAATGCTACTGTCTTGCTTTCTTTCCCATTTAGATAAGGTAGATGCTTCTTTTTGTTGGCTTCTGTGTCATCCACCGGTATTGACCACTAATTGTTTCCTTTGCACCTCTGTGTAAACAGGGTTATCTACTTCACCTCGTTGCCATTGTGACCTTTTGTTGCACTTCACAAAACACTTTTGTTTTAAGAGTGTTTTGTGTAGTTCAACCAAAATGTCACATCGACAATGTTGCTTGATTGCTTGATCTTAGTGGAACTGCACAAGAGGAGATCATACTTCCTATCCGTGTTGGCAAATTTGGTTCAGATCTTCTTCTTGTGAGTTGTTTGAATTCTGCATCATGAGAGGTCAGTACTAGCCTTCTTTCACATGATTCTGAAGTGTGCTTTCATATGTTGTGCTACTTGTACGACAGTGTTGCTTGATTTTAGTGAACTACACAAATGGAGACAAGACTTCCAATCTCTATGTGCACCGTAATATCCCATTGAGGTAAGATAAGGATATTTCACAACTGTTGGCCTGTATTTTGCCACTTTCGTCAGAAAATTAAGTTTAGTACTATACTTGTACTCCCTAATTGACATGCCAAATCATACATTGAAGGTGAAGCTTATCTGTTATTGAACCAAGTGGTTAAGGGGAAGAACAAGCGGAAGAAAAACAAAAATCAACTCCCGATGCTGTAATGAATCACTGGAACTGTGATGACACAAGTAATGATATAGTTTTGCATCTTAATTTATTGTTATGGATGGAACGAGCATATTGTTTTGCCACTGATTTGATGCCACTCTTAATGTAATACGTAATTATCTCTACTTGTGCAAACAGGGATCTTCTTTGAAGATACCATATATTTTAGTGGAACTGCACAAGAAGATGTTGAAACATTAAAGTAATCGAGGAGTACATAGTAAGCATGGCCACCACCATAGATAGCAAGAGATGGTTCCGGAGAAGAGCTTCATCTATATGCTCTACACAATAAGCCTCCTGACAAAGGTTGGTACTCGCCCACTGATTTCATCCATATGATAGAGCTTGGTCATCTCTATTGGTGTTGTGCTACTATTTAGATACTGTCATGAAAAAGTGGTATTGTCCTTGAGAAGTGCTTCATCTATGTTGTTTTAAATATTTCCTTTCCTTTTTTTCGAGTAAACAGGGATGCTAGCATTTAGTAGTCCTCTTGTCTTTGCACAACAAGATCATCTTCCTCTGAAGAAGAATATGGAGTACGTGAAGTGACTGGTTCCAATTATGCCAGGATGAAGAAGCCCTGTCTATCTTCTCATCAGAAGGAGCAGTTGAAGGATGGTTACATTACTCCCCATAAGACCAACTAACTACAGCTCAGAAGGACTGACAAATCTCCATTTTTTTGCTGTGATGCGCGAGTACAATGTTGTTCTAGGATTCTTTCTGGTGAGTTCCATTTTTCTAAAAGTGTGCTCTACATGGACCATGTAGGTGCCTGTTTAAACTATCAATTCATAGTATAGTTTGCTTTATACTAATCACTTTTTTGTATTTGTGCAAACAGGGGTGATCAGCTTGATTTCAATGGGAACTGCACAAAATGTTCACGAATACATCGAATCATTCATTTCCACCACAAGAAAGGAGGTGCCGATAAGTTCAAGGCGTTGCAACACATAAGGGCGAAATCATACAAGCTACGCGTGAATTTGGTTGATTTTGGTGGAACTCAACAAAAAGAATAGCTGGTTTACTTAGCACGAGGTGCCATTTCAATGTACGAACTGATGGAAAAGCCTGCCCATTCCACAATCATAGGCATTTGATATTTTGGAATGGGACAACCTTGTCAAATTTTGCTCATTGATTTTAGCAAGACATGCGTTTGATATTTTCGAATGGGACGCCCTTTGGTGTCAGCAGCGTCAATCAATTATTTCCTTCTTCTTTAGTTCTGAAGTAAATATTGCCTCTGACATATGAGTCGCTAAGATGCATAATCATAGATTGTTTTGAATGTTCTCTATGAATTGCCAGCCCTGTGTGTTTGATTGCAATGTACAGAAACGCTAAAAAGCATCTCAAACTCTTTGTACTCCTTTTGTTCCTTTTTACTTCGCACATTGTGAAAGTGCATACTTTTTTGTATAAGATTGGTCAAAGTAGAGATACTTTGACTGCAGACAAAACTTGTATGCAGACTAGAAAGGACCGGAGGGAGTACATATGAAACTGCTCCAAACGAGGTGATCACCCTGGGAATAATGCTAGTACGTATTGTTTTGCATGTTCATATAATGCCAAAGATACAAGAATTCGAACAAATCGAAATAAATTCATTCATACACGGTCGGATTTCATATAAACATGCCGGATTTCATTACATTTCATACATTCTTCAACTAAAAAGGGGTGCACTAGAGGTATAATTAATTAACCGAAGCTACCACCCTGTGTCGCGCTGAGCCGAACAAAAGCTTCAGTGACTTAATTGCAGGTGCAGTTGCCTAACTGACATGTGGACTATTGGGCCCACGTGTCAGTCAGCCAACTGCACCAGCACTTAAGTAGAAGCAGCGTTCTTCTCCAGCGCAGCTCTCCGACTCCACGTCCCCGCCAAGAAGCTAACCGGCCATCAATGATCAACCCGCCTAGCTTGGCTTCAACCGTAGGGTAGCAGCGGTGGCCTTACTTGGACCCGAGCAGCGGTGACCTACCGTGTTCTACTCTTCCTCGTTTTTTGTGTGGCGCGGCCTCGTTGGTAGCGGGGCAAGGCCTCGGCGGAGCCGGCGATGTCCTCTATCTTGTTGTAGGCGGGCGGCGCTTCGGCGGAGCGGTGGAAATCCTCCCCCACATAGCCGGCAGGGTGGGGCCTTGGTTGAGCCGGCGATGTCCTCTCCCTCGTTGTTGGTGGGGCGGGGCCTCGGCGGAGCCGGCGGTGTCCTCTGCCTCATTGTTGGCGCCACGGGGCCTCGGCGGAGCAGGGCCTTGTCGACACCAGCGGAGCGGGGACTCGTCAGAGCCGGCATTGTCCTCTGCCTCGTCCTCAGTCTCGCCAAACAGCGCCTCGCCCGCTTCATCGCCCTCTTTGTAGGAAGTCGCAGCCTCCACCACCCGCATGCGGTACCGCCAGCGCTCGAGGCAGAACATTGCGGATGGAGCGGTATGAGTCGAGCAGCGCCTCCTGGTCCGCCCGCTCCGCGACGATCTTGCACAGAAGGAAACTGTCGAAACTGAACTTAACTATCGAAACTGAACTTAACTGTCGAAACTGAATGCACTAGCAAGGTGAGGCTACACGTCGGTCGACTGACTTTTTCATCTCTGGTCAGTCGATTTTGCAGCCGTTGGATACGAAATCAAGGGCATGTGGTTCATCTTCAACTTCCACCCACCTAAGCCGCCAGCCAACACCAGCCAAACAGCAGCCCCCCGCCGCCCAAGGCCGGCGGTGCGCCGCCCCGCCCGGCCCGAAAACACTCCCCACCTCCGGTCCGCCGCCACCTCGGCCATCCCTCTAGGCCCCCCCGGTGCCGAGCTTTTTCTCCGGCGATCCCCACGCCACCGCCCTGCCACAGCCGGCGACCACCGCCCCACCCTGAACCCTAAGATAGATAGTGGGGTACCTCTTCGGTGAGCCCCCCTCCCCGGTGCGGCTAGTTCTTCCTTCACCCCGGCAAGCCACCCCCCACCCCCTGAAAAACGACTGACCCAAAAGTCGATTCAGTCGACTGAAGTGTAGCTAAATCGAAGCAGCATCGCAAGCAAGAGCAAGAGCGAGAGCAGCAGTGCGAGCAATAGCAATAGCAAGGGCAGACCAGGCAGGGGACCAAGAGCAAGAGCAGAGCAGCAGCGCGAGCGAGAGCTAAAGCAGCAGCAGCTCCTACTGATGTGGACGTCGCCGCCGACGGAGCGACGTTGTGGAGGTAGTGGCTGGGGACTCCGCCGTGGATGGAGCCGCACTGTTTCGGCTCATGACCGAGCGCTAGCAGTTCCGTGAGATCAAATCAAGAAGAAAATGTGGCGATTAGTGTACAACCTCTTTGGTGGTGCCGATTAGGCCGCAGCTTCATCCGAGGAAACGGTGATGATGATGCTCTTCCGGTGGTGCAGGTGAAGACGGCGGCGTGGGAATGGAGGTGGCGCGAAAGACGAGGGGAACATCAGGGAAGCTCCTTGGAGGTGGAGGACGGGGTGGCTGAACTGGCGGGACGACGAGATCGACGACGGATCCTCATCCGGTATGGTGGATGAGGGACGTCGAGGTGTTGTTGTGGACGACATCGTCGGGGAAGAGGTTCCGGCTGGGTGGCGGACGGAGCAGGGTGTGGGGTTTCATCATGGGTTTTCATGGACTCGGTGTACGAATGGGTGGGTGGATGGGATGGCAGTGGGGAACCATGGCTTACCGACGCGCTTGTCCGAAATGTGGGGTAAGTTACGAAAGTACCCCCACCGATTTGAGGCAGTTCTTTCGGTTCAGGGGTACCATGGGCATTTCGCGTGTCGGGATTTCACAGGAGGTGGGAGTTTTTGCGTGCGTTGTAATTTCGGAATAGCAAGGCGCGGGTTGAGATGGAGTGAGTTGTCGGAGCACAACGAGACAAAGATATATCTTCAATATTTCGGGCTAACAAGGCGCGGGTTGAAATTTCCGAACAAGCCTAACATGTACTATACCAAATCAACGCAGACTACAAATGTCATTCAAAACTTTGAATTCATGTTATGTTCAATTAAAATATGTCGCTACGTGTATAATGCATGCAACCTACTACTCAAATGAACGTTTTAGTGCATTCCAAACATATATACTACCGCTTCAATATGAAATAAATTTGAATTCATTTCTCTATTTGAATAAGATCTACAATAATAATTGTTGTGATGTCAAAGCATTTGAATTCGTTTCTCTGTTTTAATAAGATCTACAATCATCATTATTGTCAAGTTAAACCATCGTTTGTGTATTATCTTCACAGCACACCACATGATTAGTCTCGAGTTACATATGAACTATGTGTACTATATGAAATCGAACTCAATTTTTTGAATCCACTTTATTTTGATTTCAAATCACATTACATTTCTAGCTAGTGTGTTTATCACATTACGTATGGTGCCCCGCCCCCTACGCTTACAAGTATTTAGATGTGAATTGCAAACACCACACATTACCACAAATTCAAATAAAATGTGAGAATGTTCGATATATAGGGTTGTTTAGATTGTTCGATATTTAGTTGTAAGCTGCAAACTCCACACATTATCACAAATTCAAATAAAATGTGAGATTCTTTGATGTATAGTATGGTTTAGATTGTTCGGCATTTAGCTGTGAGTTGCAAACGCCATGCATTATCACATTATGGTATACCATGTGCACAACACGTGTATCACCGCTATATTCATGCATGTAATGTTTAAAACACTATGATCTCCTATTCAAATATATGAATCCGCTTTCATATCAAATTATGATCTTTGTTAGTCTCTTACACCCACACAATCCTCTAACCTTTGTAGCTACCACTAACTTTCTCTCGCGCATGCACACGCCCTCCTCGCCCTCCCCCTCCCTCGGCATTCTATCCACCGGGCACATTCATTTTTTTTCTTTAGGTTGTTCTCCCAGAGTCTCCACAACTCCTTTTCGACACACACCGATCGATAAACATCTCCAGCGATGCCTGCCTACAACATACACACACACCTTCAATCTCCTCCTTTATGCGTCCTTGCCTCGTGTCTCTCATACGGTCACACACACGTGTAAACTCTTGCCCCTCTTTTCATCGATCTCACAACCGCACACTCCTCCCCCTATCTAGCTAGTAGTTCGGCCTCTCGCACCACCTCTAGCTCCATTATCTCTGTCTATCCATCTCGCTAGTACTTATTTGCCTCTAACAAATGGACGTACACCGACCGACCTCTCCCTATACATATAGCTATCTAGGTCCTTATAACTCGCTTTTACCCACGCGTCAATCGATCTACCTCGTTAGTTGTGTCTCTCCCTTCCTCCGACAAACAACAATTGATCTACCGATCTAGTTAGGTTTTCTTACCAAACACATGGTTCCCCTTCATCATCCATGGATGCGTCCCGACAGATCTATCACGCACAGGTACACACGGAAACACATCTCCACTCTTATTGATAACATTGCAGTTCCACCCTCAATTTGTCTTGTAGGCCTCTCCCACCATCTTTGAGAAGCAACTCCATCACCCATCTAGCACTCTACCCCTCTCCCTCCCTCTCTCTCCTCTCTCTCTCTCTCTCTCTGCCCCATCATATTTCCCATCCTTCAGTTATGTATAGATGTCGACCGATGTCCCTCAAGACATAGCTGGGTCTCTCCTTCTCAACACATATACGAGTCGTTCTACCTCTATAGTTAGGCCTCTGCCTACCCCTCCCCCCTCCCCCCTCCCACACACACACACATCAATACATCGAGCGCTCTAGTCATGTCTCCCTGCCACACACAAACTTGACATGTGCCCT